>NW_010157743.1:0-13067 GCF_000695765.1 Mesitornis unicolor
CATGTAGACTGATTGCAAAGATTAATTTGGATCTACAAACTGAGTTTAGACAAAAACCTGGCTCTGAACTTCAGAGGGCTCCACTTCTCATGAGTTAAATGAGAGCCCCAGGCCTGATCAGCCCAGCACCAAGAAGAAGTGTGGGTTGGAAGTTGAACACCTGAATTATTGAGTTCGAGCTCATCTCTGCTGCAGGTTACTCAGCAACGCCATGCACAGCTTGATGGATTCAATTGCAAATCTGGGTTGTCTTCATGTACATTTGCCTGTGCTGGCTTCAAGCTGAGCTGCAAGTTCAGTGAAAGGAAAGTAATTCTGAGTGAGACTCCAGTCAGGCTGCTGGGTTTCTCCATTGAAAACTAAGAGTTTCTGTAGTTAAAGGTGAAAACTTCTTGACACTGACGAGTTTCATGGGGAACCACATAGAAAATAGATAGGTGCATGTAGGCTGAGCTGTAGTGAGAAACAAAACTATGCTGAAACTCTGCACCAAAGATGAGAGCAGAAATGTATGGCTCCTTTCAGAGAGTCATCCAAGAAGGAAACGTTGCTGTGTCTGGACTCAAACAGGACAGCCAGAGGATAGAAGTTTCTGCAGAAGGAAAAATGCATCTTAGCTCTCTTCAAAGCAGGCTGGGAATGGAGATCCCAAGCCTGTCCCAGGGCTCAGTGCACACTGTGTGACTACCAACATCTTGCTTTACACCACATTGCATCCCTTGTCAGATTATTTCACAATTAGGTCCTTCCAAGGCAAAGGCTGTGGCGATGCTTTTAAAAAAGATGATTTATGTTTTCTCCCAGACCATACGATTTTTGCAAGGGCAAACATTTTCTGGCACTCAGCCCCCTGACAAGGCGAGAAAGAGCACACAGCATTAAGTTTGCATAGATGTTTTTAGTACAATTCTGGCTCTGGGCTTTCATTTCCTTCAGTACCAGTGTCACAGGCGGCATCCCTTTCTCTGTGGCATCCCTTAGTAGAGATCACAGCCTTTTTACATCTCGCAGGAGGCGAAATAATGCAGTAGCCCATCACTCCCCTTTGTTCCTGCTGCAGGAATCACTCTATGAAATTCCCTGGCCTGTGTTATAATGGAGGTCAGAGTGGAGCAAAATACCCCGTCCTGGCCTTAAAATCTATGAATAATATTTTCCCTTTGAGACTCCAGCCAGGAGACTGTGGGAAAAGCCTCTGTCACACCTGGGTTATGGACTCGGGCTGGCTGTAGGTTGGATAAAACCATCACATGTGGATGGATCCAGTGCATCTTCCTCCATCCCAGCCCCACAGGGCGGTAGAATCGCAGCAGCAAAGCCACTGTGAGCAGGGATGGAGTCTCACATGTCTGCTCTTTCTCACTGATTTAGTATTCAGAATTTAGAATTTATTGAGGATTCTTCCTTTGTCACATCATCTATCAGAGCCAGACACCACCGAGATGGAAGGGGAAAAAAAAAATTAAAAACCTGTTTATTGCTCAACTTGCTCTAGGCATGTTTTAGTTTATTGTTCAGCTTGGTTCATTTCAGTGTTTCAATTTGAACGGTTCGCTTAGTTGCTGTGGCTAAAAAAAAATAAATTAAGAAAACCATAAGAAAACCTATTTAAAAAAAAAAAAGAAGAGGCAGCAGCAAAAGTTGAGATTTGTGGGGCCCCACAGCACCTCACAATGTCAGAGGTGTCAGCAGATAATTTAAGGGCACAATCCCACATAGCCAGTAAAGACGTGCTCCCGATTGCCTATTCTGCGCGTGTTCGCCCATCGAGCTGCTATTGGCACCCCTGGGAGGAGCTCCCTGTGCTGGCGAGACCCGCATTGCAGATACCCTGCCCAGCTCCACCGCCGTTTGCTGTCGTGCCGGGGCTGCCACGCATTTGGCTTTGGCTACGGAGCCCTTCGCCAGGGTGTGCAAGGACCCAACCATTGCTGCTGCTTTTCCCGAGCTCATGACTGGTGTCTGTGAA
Organism: Mesitornis unicolor; assembly: GCF_000695765.1. Taxonomy (NCBI): domain Eukaryota; kingdom Metazoa; phylum Chordata; class Aves; order Mesitornithiformes; family Mesitornithidae; genus Mesitornis; species Mesitornis unicolor. Next base: position 1,970 of record NW_010157743.1, read on the forward strand.
CCAGGTTGATGTGCACTAGTGCGAACAGGATGGGTGTATGGGAGGGTAAAAGGTGATCGCGTCTCCTGGGGTCACCCAGTGGCAGCTCTGGTTCCCGAAGACGGCATCACAAAAAGCAGCAATGCTTATTTGAGCAGTCCTAATTACAGCTCCGCTGATCCTCCAGACCTCGCCTCAGACATCTCTGCCTCCAGCGGGGTAAGGGCTTTCCAAAGAAAACGGGATCCAGCATCTCCATGCAGCTGCTTTTAGCGTCTGAAGAAACCTTCTCCTCCAGCAGCAAGTGTACTAATCTCTATGGGAGATAAGTCAATTACGGCAAATTGAGCTATTTCATTTCTGGCTGCAAATGGCTTTCAGTTACACAAGTAGACACATTAATCTAATAACTAATGATCATATATTTTACTAATCATACAACGCTGCGTGAGGTATTATATCTAATTATATTTAAGATTAAGACATCTTTATATGTGTATTTTTGCCAGTTGCCAGGCTGGTGCAGATGGATGAAAACAAGAAAAGCAAGCAGGAGTATTTCCAGCCCCCTGCCTCTGTAAGAAACAGGAGGTCCCTTTGAAATATGGAAAGATATAATTCAGAGAGGATTGGCTGGGGTTCCCTTAGGGATAGAATAGGAAAGAAAAACGGCGATAAAATACATATTGGCCTTTTTTTTGGATGCAAGGCTTGAATCCAGAGATTTGCTCCTAATGGCTTTGGTGCAAAAAATTAAATGAAACAGCTCCTACTGTTCTCATCCTCCTGCTCTGGCCTTTGAGCCTACATAGGAGCTGCAATGCTGACGAGATGCAATCTAGAGATGTTTCCCCTGCAACGGACTTCCAGAAAACCCCACTGCTGCTAGAAGCTGGGCTTTTCAAAGAGCTCATGAAGATGCACTCTCAAAGCAGACCATCCAGAAGAAGCTTTGATGCCCAACCCAGCAAACCAAGGACCTTGTTCCATGTGGGAAGGCTTGGGTTGCCACCTTGCACATGTGTGAGTCCATGGGTTACTTTAGTGAGATTTTGCTCAGAAATGCATATGCTTAGGTGATGTTTGTGGGGTTGAAGCCTCTCAGAAATGCCTCATAAAAGAAATCTTGCCTACATTTGCAGCCCTGATTGTCTGTTGCCCATAGCACTTGGCTGGACTCTCCCTGGTTCCTCATTAGATGGGGGTGGACCATTTCCTATAGCCAGGTGCCTTCAGAATGGGACGAAGGAGTACGGCACAAGGAGATCATGCACAATGCTCCTCTCCCCAAGGAGAGGAACTTTTCCTCTTTCCCCTTTTCCTTTTTTACCACCTTTCCTCCAGGAGGGCACAGCTGTTTGCTCTATGCTCATAAGAGCCAAGGCTGACAGGGGCGAGATGCCCTGTGTTTAGATTGGGATATTTCATCTTCCAGGCTTGTGGTAGCCCCCAGTAAGCCAAGAGAGTTATTGACATAAGTACCTGAAACAGGGTCTTCCATACAGTCTGCTAACGCTTATCCTGGAGGATATTAGTACATGCCAAGATCACTCCCTGAGCTTGCCTAGGCTGTCTGTCAATATGATAATGTGTCCTAAATGCAGTTATGCAATCACTGGTTACTCTCTTTGGTAAATATTCTTATTCATGTGGGTATTTTTTGCATCAGTCTAACAGCAATCCATCATACGTGAAGGTCTCATGGCAGCTGCTGTTAAAATCAATATGTGTTAGGATGCCAGAAAACTGAGCTCATTTTTCTCGTCTTCGACTTCGTAACTAAAGATCATAATAAGAGATAATGATAATGACGCAAGGCAATGATTAGAGATACTCCGTTAAAGGCAAGAGAGGAATCAAGCAAGCAAGAAAAGAAAGGGTGCTAAAATAATGCGAAAGGACCTTACTCTTTCACTGGGAGAAAAGTGGAGTTAATTTCCAGGGAGGCATGCATAGAAATCCCAGTTAATGTAACCCTCCTTCATCCTCGCCCAATCATTCTCACATAGGTGTCTTACATCAGCATTGCAGTTGTGCAACCATTGCCAGATCCAGAGCCTGGGCCTTCAGAACCTGATGTGAGCAGATAGCTTTTTTGTGGTTGGTCCAAAAAGCCACCTATTTACTGGGACAGGAAATCCCATCCCTGGTTGGCAGTGGCTGATGGGCAATACGCTCAGCTACAAGGTTTTGAGGGACTGTTCCCACTGTCACCATCAGCTGTGACTTATTCTGCAACGAGTTTGCATGGGAAAACAACCCTCAGAAGGAAATTTTCCTCTTTTTGAGTGATGTATGGATGTGTGCATGCATGTATGTTGGCAGGTGTATATCATATATCTGTCTTCATATACATAGAAATATTTGTGTACATAAACCATATATGTGCATGTGTATATAAGCACAAGAACACATGCTGTACATAAAGCTACAAACAAGTTAGAGCTAAAATAGCCCATAAATGATGGGCAGATAGGAAAGGATTTGGGAGAATGAGAATATTTGTCTATTAAAGTGCAAGTGGCTTTCAGTCTTCATGGGACCAAAGCTACCACATGGCATAGGGTTCAAACAACTTGTAATACAATTAACATAACACAGTATAGTACAGCTGTAATCCCCCCAAACTATAGCCATGGCAGAGCGGCCATTATATGCATGTGTCTCTACATATACATAAATACATGCATGCACTTCCATATGCATACAAGAAATTGTTTCATGGGAAGAATTCTACCTGTGGAGGTACCAAATTGGCCACCTCTTAGGAACAAATCAGCATTAACCCATAAGAATATGCTTTCATACATCATCTTTCTGTCCAGATATACAGCACATGTATATTTGCACATCTCTGAAGTACACCAGGAATTTTCAGAGTGATGTAAAACCTAAATATTAGAAAAATACCTGTATCTGTTACACAGCAGGCATGGAAATGAGACACATGTGTAACACTGCCACTGAAATCCCAACACCACGTCTAAGGTAAGTCCTTCCAAGCTCGAGATCTACATAGCAGTCTTAAACCCCCAAATCAATGGCCAGAAAATCAAGCTCTGTGTCGCTATGAGCACGCTCCTCCTGCTCTGCCTGCCTCTCTGTCAGCTCAATGGTGCTGGAAACCCCATCCTGGGGGCAGGTGGGACGTTGGGATGTCAGAGGGAGACTGATCCTCCCTGTACCACTGCCTTAGGCGGGTGCTCTTTGTCGTTTGACTCCACTCATCACTCCGCGGTGCTGACATCCCTCCCAATATTTAACTTTCCTGGGACCTCTGGTAGTTTATTAGCATTTTCAGGCTGTAGGTACCGGTTTTTCTGCCTTCAATTACTCGGCCACTTTTTGCTGTGGGAGAATTCCCTGCCCCAGGCTAAGCGGCGACGGTGGTGATAGGAGCGATCATTTGTGGGTGATATTTCAGCAACGTGCAGAGGGAAGTGGAAGACGATCTGTGACAAACAAAATGGATAGTATCAAAAATCAATTCTGCTCTCGCTATAGGAATAAGCACAGGAAAGGGGGAAAAAAAGGAAATCAACAGCTTTTAGAGGAGGGGAAGGACTCAAAGAGGGGAAAACAACCTGCTTAAAATAAATATTCACTTTTCTATGGTACAAAGAAATGTGTAACTTGAAAAAAATGGATTTTTGTTCTGGATTCATGTGTGTTTACAAATATTTCTTGGGTAATCCAGGCAGTGCCAGATGTCAGATCTAAACTTGTCTACTTGACCTCAACCAAACTGTCCAACATGGCAGCAGGTCCTTGTTCATGTGTGTGTGTACACATGTGTGTGTGTGTACATGCATAGCTTTGCATGTCCCAATGTGTACATATGTACAGGTATATGTTTGTTTTCTCATAGCGCTATGGTGTCTGAGTAGCGCATGGTCTGTGGTCTGTTTAAACTCTTTTAGGTCTTCATACATCACAAAGAAGACTTGATCTAATCCATGATCAAAGGAGCAAACCAGTGTCTGTCATATCTATCAAGAGCAATTGGGATTTTTCTTTAATTGAGGTATTTGCTTTGGATATAGAAGCAGTGAGTCAACTGTAAGTCAACTGTGCAGACTTGTGCCTGTAATAAGAGTGGGAATGATGAAATTACTCCAGCATTTGGAGGTCAGAGCATTGTCATGAATTTCACAGAAGCACCTTCCATCCTTATTTGAAAAAGTTCCTTTCTGTAGAAGCAAAATATCCATCCACGGGAAGGGAAAAGGAGAGCAAACACGAACAGAAGAGAGAAAAAATTAAATTGGAAGGCTTTCTTCTTTACCCCGGCACCCTCTTTCTCCACCTGAGTCCAAAACTATAAAAGTTAATAAAGGCTAAAACTCAGAAACCCAAAATCCTACATTAGCAGAACATTTTACCCTGAAAAAATTAACTTTGAGAGAGGCCAGGGTGTTGATTAGGGGCTTAATTAGCTGCAGAGCCTATCTGAAGGCACATGGAGGTGTAGAAGCAGCCATACTATTGCCAGTGCTGGCAAATAGCTCCTGTCAAAATGCTGACACCACCACCACCACCATTGATCTGGTTAGTAGGCTCTTTGCCTCCTCTGCTTCTAGAAGGAGGCTATTTCAGGTATTCACAGCTCTGATAATTAGAAACCTTCTTCTAATTTCCAGCCTGAATTTATTCATGGCTAGTTGAGACCCATTTGCACTTCAATAGCCCACTCCCAGAGGGAGGATGGGGTTGCAGAGATGTAGATGGAGGTGGTGGGTTTGACCCAGAGAGGGACTGGGTTCCTGTGGTCCCCGATGAGTGGGTTGAGCAGTGGCAATTTGCTGTCACTGAGTGGGGCTGAAGCATTAACAGGATCAGGCCTGCAGCTGATGAATTCAGAGCTGGTTGTCACTTCTCCAATTAAATATTGGGTGGTTCCAAAATGGCTTTTAGTTTGAGCTAAGAAATCGTCCCTTCTTTTCCCACAATATCTTTCACTTTTGATGAAGCTGGAAGAGGGTAAAAGAAAATATTTTAGTTTATTTTCCCTTGATTCATTTTTTGTTTGAATTGTAATTTTCTACTCTTTCTTCTGTGCTGAAAGAGAAAGACGAAAAGAGCATAAGAAATGCTGATTAAGCCATTTTAGCCCCTTGTAGAAACCTGCAGAAATGAGGTTAGATGTCAAAAACTGATTCTCAAATATTTTTCATTTTTCCCAAACAGGTCCCTGGGGGAACCAAGTCCCTCCTCACATTATTTAAGCATCCCCCTGCATTGCTCCAGCATCTCCTTGCATTTCTCCAGCATGCCCCTGCATTGCTCTGGGGTTCAGGTGATGCTGCTCCCCACTGGGACCATGAAGAGACCAGTAGCTCACCCAATCTGGTGGGAGATGGGGCTCTGAGGAAGCTCACCAACAAGGAAGAAGGACCTAAAGTGCGGGTACCCAACCCCACACATGGTTCCCATTGGCCAGAAAATGCTACTCAGCGTAGCCGCTGTGTTAGCCACGCTTAAACCTGCTGCTAACTAAAGTTCATAGCTGTTTAAATAAATGTATGACCAATAAACACTGCAGAGTTTTTTTAAATAAAAGCCCATTGCTGTGAACACCCCAATTCCACTAATGATTTGAAAACAATTAGTGCTTTTCCAGGTCACGAAGAGGGTTGATCGCCTATCACCCACATTTATGGCCTTCCCTTTAGTTGTCCTGACATTTGCCACACAAAAGTTGGGCAAGGCTAGGAAGGGAGGGCTAAAAGGAAGCAATACCTGATCATGTAAACAATTAGACCTTTATCCATCCTGCCCAAAGAGGTCCTTTATCTGATGACAACCTCTGCAGAACGGAAGAGGAGTAGGTACCTCCCTCTGGGACCATCCTAACTATTCAATCAATTCTCCTCAATTACTAACAAATCTAAATGTGATTTATCTGCCCAGGAATCATTCCAATATCAGGCGAGGATCTATCAATAAAACCCCCAAAGGCAATCTTTTTTTCAGAGCTGTCAATAGAACCTCTGAAGCACAAAGAGAGGGAGCCGACAATTGAGATATTTTGCTTTTTTTTTTCTTCTTCTTCTTCTTTTTTTTTTTTTTGAGCACTTAATTAAGTCGACAAGAAGCTGTCAAGGATAATTTTCAAAGCACACGGCCTCAGCATCTGACATTTGATAATATTACACTCCATGTTGATTGAAATTGATTTTTTCTCCTCCTTTTTTTGTTGGCGGAAGGCTGCGAGAAAAGGGGGCATTTGACAACTTTCTTGCCCATAGATCCAAGGACAGCAGGCCAGTTTGTTAAGGTCAGTCATGACAAACAGTATGATGGGTTTTTAAAACCAGCTGAGTTTAACAATAGTAGGGCACGGGTATGTTATTTCAGTGTCAATAAAGCAAGCTGCTCAGCAGTTAGCAAATATCTCAGCAAGATCAGTGGCGGCTGGATTAGAAGTAATAGTAAATTTATAGGGTCGGATTCTGATCCCAGTTAATTCCATTGTAAATCCACAGTGAAATTCATTGACTTCAATGGTTTCTGATCTAGAATAGTTCAGATGTGGTCATTTTCTGAACTTGTTGCCAGAGCTGCCAATTGCACCATTCCTTTGAATTTATTTCTATTTATTTTTCACCCTGATGGGAGTTGGGCACTTCTCTTCCCTTTTTCCCCTGTAAAAGGCACTACTGCAAATCTCTCTGAATGATCATCTGCTTAAGTGCCTAAGCTACTTTGTAAACCTATACGTGCAATACCTTCCATTTCCATGCCTTTGAAACGAAAATAAATGTGATTCTGCAGATGTGAAGCAGAATCTGGTCCCTGTTGTCGCTCAGAAAAAAGGTACGGGTGGCAAAAAGCAGGTTCCAGGTTTATCTTGCTATTCAGCTCTCTAAGCAGTGATCAGTATTTACTATTTGCTGCTCAGCACCCCACGCAGAGAACAAGGCAGACTCTCAGCAAATTGATTTGAGCGATAATATTTTATTAAAGTTCTGTACTTAGTTGCTCCTGCAGCTGCAGCTGAGCAATTATGGCATTTCAAGAATAATTTATTGCTTATTGGAATCCAAGACGTTATTTCTTTTGTCTTCACTAAAGAAAAAAGACCCTGGAATACAGCAGTTGAGCAAGAGGCTGGGAAACCTGAAGATGCTCTCCTTGGCTTCTGGGCAGACCAGCAATTACCTGGCAAAGTCGGTGGGATTAAGAGGGGACAATCTGATGGAGGATTGGGACCAGGATGTAAAAGCCTTATTTTTGATTGTGAAAAATCCCATCTTGGCTTCAGCTTATGACCACGCAGATGACAACTCATGTCACCTGCACCAGTGCATGACACCATGGCTCAACAGGAACGGGAACGGCTTGGCAAGTCCTCCCTCGGTCCCTCCTCAAAAAGGAGCTCCAGGATGCAGTCATATCTTGTCCCTGTTTTATTTATTTCTCATTCTTGCACAAGATGAGCCAGAGATGTGTCAACATCATCTTGCAGCACATTTTAGAAGATCCAATTCTGGAGGAACTGGGGTTGTGGCAGTGAAGATGGGGCCAGCCTCATCTGAAACCAGATATAAAGTGGCACGACTGTCAAATGGATAGATCATTCCTCAGGAGGGTGTAATTTAGACACCAGGCATCTTTTAACCATCAGAGAGTGTTAGGGAGCAAGCAAGCTGAATTAATTAATTGAATTGCCCAAGGTCATCGAAGAAATCTGCAGCAGAGGGCAGCAATGGGCACAAACACCCGCAAATCAGCGTCTCCATCGCCACAGGTGTGCTCTTAGCAGGCGCATGGGGCACAAAGGGTTAAGATGGGCTAGATTGAAGAGAGACACAATTATCCCAGGTAAGAATTAACTCGCCAGGAATTGGGAGCAAGGCACCACCTGACTCGAGCGAAATGATCTAAATCTGTCGGTCCCACGCTGATCCCCACGCGGCTCTGCTGCAAATGAGGCACCAGAATTAACCGAGCGTATTTTACAGTAGGTACATTTCACCCCTCGGAGGAATACTATAAATGTTGGCCTCGTGGACGCCACTTCTGCAGTACCCTGAGATGGAGAGAGAGCTTTAAATCCAAATCAGTGTCAACGCTGCCGCTGGAAAGCTCTCACAACAATTAAAGCAGAATTATAACGGGTTCCCGGGAGTGACCATGGTTTGGGTTTGAGGGGTGAGGGATCCTGGTCTCTCTGTCCACCTCATTTCATGCAGATGAAGCTTTGGTTTTATAGGTTTTGGGCCCTTGTGTCTAGGAAATTAAAGAGTGCCAGGGGTCACTGCTGGGCACTGGAATGTGACTGTAAGCCAAATTATTACCCCAGTCTGAAGGTGTTCTTGGCCAAGGGCAGTCTGCTCTCTCCCAGGAATGCTCTGGTTGACAGCCTGGGCCAGACACCAACCCTAACTACTTGTTTGGTGTTGGCCACGCTGGGTAACAGTACAGTTGTTGGTATTTGTGCCAGAGAACAGCCCAGGCAGGCTGATTTTAGCAGTATGGATGTAGCCTTTATGGCTTGTTTTCCTGGCCTCTTGATCTGGGAGAAAATTTGAGACCTTGGCTGGTAGCAATAAATGGTATCAAGATGAAGCAGTGGAGGTAGAAAGGCTCAACTGGTCAACCTAGCAGTGATGCTTCTTTTTGGAAGGGTCCCTCAAGGGACAAATCCAAACTCATCCCCATGTCTGCTCCCTCCATGGTTGCCTGTACTCCAGTGCTCGTACAGACCAGACGTGGTTCACAGCCAACCCAAGCAGAGATGCTCCCTTAGGTCTCTCTCCCAAAGGTTCAGGGTCAAGACAACATTGTGGCCATCCCTCAGCTACCCTGCAGCACCATCCCGTCCTGCTCTGTAGTTTGTCTCCTTGTCCATGGGGCTAAATCACAAAGTTTTTGCTTGACACCAGCCTGGAGCACATCTGCAGGGTTTCCCAGGGCTCCTTTGGTGTGTGGCAACGGCTAAGCTGCATGAACATGGTCTTCAGTCAGAACTGGAGCAAATTTTTGATCTGAGAGTATGATTTTTCCTTTCTCAGGCTCCACCTGGGTGCCCAAAACGTAAGCACCAGGATTTATTTCTGCTATTTGCTTTCTGTCGTTAAGTCTTCATTTCCTTCAGACTTCCAATAATGGAAAATTCTCACTTTTCAAGTTTTTTAAACTTGTTTCCTTAGGAAATCACCTCATGCAAGCATGGGCTGGAGTTTGCAATCTAGAAAACAGTGGAGGAGAGAGGCATCACTCTCACACGTGGCCCTCCTCTTGTTTCATCTACATTGCTGAACACAGCAAGCTGAGGACCAACCTGTGGTCTTGGGATACATGACACAGCTCACTCTATGCAGTTAAATTCTCTTCTGTCTCCATCCATGAGGACTCTCCCTTACCACCCAACTGGTAGAAGTGATTCGTGCCCATGGTCTTACTAAAACGTGTAAAAAATGTAGGGACTATCCAGGATGGGCTTCCAGGTATGGGTTGTAACCAAGGTGGCTAAACACCATGCAGTCACTTGCTCGCTAACTTCCCTCCTTTCTGGTGAGGTGGGAGGGAGAATTGTATGGAAAAAAAGGTTGGAGCACTAGTGGGTTGAGATGAAAACAGTTTAATGATTAAAATAAACCAAACTATAATAACAACAGCAACAATGAACTGTAATAAAAATAGGAACAACAATTAAAAATCAATCAAAGTTATACTAAACTCACACAGCAGTCGCCAGACAGTCATCAGTGGAAGAGGGGTAAACCTCAGGAACCAAATGAGCTAGACCTTCTAGAGATGACAGTCATTGGAAGAAAAGAGAGAGCTGCTTCTATTAAACTCCACAGTTTATAGTGAGTTTGATGTTAAAGGTATAGATTTTTTCTGTTGGTCAGCTTAGATCACTTGTCCCTTGTGTCCCCATCTTCTTGTGCAGGGGAAAAAAAAAGAAAAAAACAACCAAAACCTGGTAGCACAGATGAAGGCAAAACTTGAAAAAACAGTGAGCCCTTGACTTAACGTGAGCATTGTTTGATTTCTTGTCAACAACCAAAACATCAATGTTTTATCACACCATTTCTCAGCAGAGCCAAACCAAAGTCTCACTTGCTACTATGAAGAAAAATAACACTCTCTTTCCCAATTGAAACTCCACCACTGCCTGGGACTGTGTCATTCTGAGACACAGCGGTGGGGTCCCTCAGGGGTTTAGCAGCACCCTTGGATGATAAATGTAGCACCACCAGGCTCACTGGAACCCAGCTTGACCATGGCATGGTCTGGTCGTTGGCAGAACAACTCTGGGGCTTTCCCTGGGGGATCAGAACAGGCACTTAGGCTGCCTTGGCACATTGAGGTTTTGGGGTGATGGGAACACGTGGTGGCCAAGCAAATTGGGCTGGTCTAAAGCAAGACCCAGGGATGCTGATTTCGTCTTCGATGCCTTTGCCTCTGGCAAGGCACTTCACAGTACCGTTTTCCCTCTGTGAAAAATGGGTAGAATAATCATTTCCTACCTTGCAGGGGTGACATGAGGCTTAATTAATTAATTAATTAATTGTTTTGGAAGTAATTAAGTTTCTTATTTCACAAAGAGTGCTCTTTTTTTCTTTTCTTTCTTTCTTTTCTTATTTTTTGAAAGGCAGTTGTGTTGCCAAGAGCCTTGAGCATCACCACAGCCATGAGCTGATGGGTGCGATGGGTGTTCCCCAGGAACAGGTCAGCTTCAAATCCTTGCCTGGAAGGAGGGAGCTGGAGTCCTGCTGTATGCATTGGGTCTGCATGCTACGATCACAGCACCATGACTGCCCTCCTTTGCCAGGTTTAAAAACCCAGTGGTGGCCACTTTCTTATTTGGAAAGGCCAAATCCTTCCAGCATGAGGCTCCTTTAGCACTTGGTCACTGGGGTCAGGACACATGAGTTGAGGTCCTTGCTCCAGGTAGGCAGGCAGGACTGGGTTGCCAGTCCCTCCAGTGTGCCCAAACCATGGGGTTGGTCTCTGGTTCCTGCTGGCAGCTCTGAGATGCAACCTCCTGCTGAGTCTGTGAGATCCCTCCATGGTGGATGGGGACATAAGTGTCAAGATGGGAGCAGGACAGGGGGCAGTGACAAGCTAGTCTGCAAGAGATGGTCTGTCTTTGGTTATCTTTCCC
>NW_010157743.1:13098-29255 GCF_000695765.1 Mesitornis unicolor
CGAGAGGTCTTTCAAATTGCAATTATGACTATTGAGAAAGTCTCTATTTCTTGAGAAGCATTACGTAGCATATTTAAAACACCTATTTTGAAGTTAATTTGGTAACAGAGCACATATATTTAAATTGTCCTTAATTAACCATTTAAGATGCAGAGTTCCATTCAAACCCTCTTGTTCAACATCATTTTCAGAAATGTTGTGGGAAACAAGCAGTGATGGATGAGAAACCGCGCACTATCTGCTGGCAACAGACATCTGACAAAGTGATAAGTATGGCTAATTCCCCTGGGCATTGTTTGTACGCATTGCATAGATATGGGTGAATTATTGCTGCCCCTGATTATCTAATGATTTCCCACCGCCCCCTTCTCAGATTATCTTTTTTTTCTTACCTGGTATTTTTGACATCTGAGAAATTCATATTGGCAGGTCGATCTATATTGTCTAATATAACACGGAGCGTAATCAATCACAAATCCTGCATAGCCTTTTTCAGTAACTTCAGTTACAGTGAAATGACAGAGGTCTACCCCAAGGTAATGAAGGTTGCATGACTAATTTCCACTAAAAACTTGCCATACAGACCAGATCCATTAACAAAAAAAAAAGAAGACGTTCTAAGCCCTTAAATTGCTACTAAGGCTTTACTACTGATACACCAGCCCAGTTCAGAGACTTAGGGAAGTTGTGATATTTCTTTCTCTATATGATGTCCATGCAGAGAAAGCCAAGCTTGGATGAACCTTCACATACTCCACTTCATCCATAGATGCTTCAGAGGTGGGGATCCTGCTGACCACAGCCACCTGCCTTGTAGTTGGCCACAATTCATTCCTCAGACACCATGGGTGGCATGGGGTTTGTGCTTCCAGCCCTAGGACACCATGGGAAAGATCATGATGGACTGTTTTTGGGTGGGCCTGGTGTCCCAGCCCATGAGGTGCCAACAGCATATGAGAGGTGCTGGTGCAGTGCTGTTTTGGGACGAAAGGACCACAGTCTTCATGAAAACATCACTCTCAGACTCGTCAGGGAAACATCTGTGACTAAAGACTGAGGAAATGAGGCATGAAGAGGGATTTTCTTTGGGAACTGACAAACTTTTGAGGAGAGTCAGAAGAGGTTTTGCAAGAGCAGGACTAAGCCCTCTATAAATGATCCAGATGTTAATAGAATAGTTTTAAAAATTAAAAGTCGAGGAAAGCTGACAGAGGAGGAAATCACAGACGTCAGGATGATGCATGCTCTTGGAGTGAAGATGCTATGAGCATTTCTTACATTGAAATAGAGGATAGGCCAGAAGCTATCAAAACTTAAGAATGAAGAAGGTAAATCCAATCAAATGAAGTCTCATTTAAACACTGCACTTTAAAACAAGCAACTGGATCAGATGTGGGATGGGGCACGCTGACAAACCAACCATGAGGCCTCAGCATGAGCACCAGTGTTGTTCCATTTCAGAAAGGGGGACCTACCTAAAAATAGAGCAGCCTTGTAGGAATGAAGCTGTAAAGAACCAAGAGGAAAGGATAAAAGGCTGTTAAGAGGCAAGGGAGTTACTTAAAGATGTAATTTCGGTGACTAACAGTAAATCTCTGTCGCAGAATGTAGTAGGCTTCAGAAGGACCCTCCTACAAATCTGGCATGAGTCAGCAATAGCTCAAAGGAGACTACAAGGAGTTAAAAGCTGGAGGTATGTCCACCAGAAGAAGACACAAAATGAAAATTCTGACACCTTAAATCTGAGAACATAATAAGACATTAAAATAAAAAGATTTTGAGGAAAAAAAATTGCTGAAGGTGCAAGCATTGATAATAAATCAGAGGTAAGAGCCTGCAGAGAGCTTGTAAGGCAATCTCAGCACAAGAACAATTTCACTGTCAAACTAAAGTTTCCTCTAGTCTAGTGCCCTGTCCCTAACAGCAGCCAAAACCAGATGTTTAGGAAAGCATAGTAAAGCATTTAGTGATGCTTTGCCAGTACTCTTTCTCAGCCTTCACTGATTTACAGCTTGGTAGCTTCCAATAGACCTCATCAGGGACTTCAGATGTCGATGATGCAATAGTGGTATTTAGAGAAGATAGAGCCCCAAAGGAGAAATAAAGTGGTTTTTTTTCACATCTATATTCAGTACAAAGAAGCCTAGAGAGTATTCTACACTTGTAATGCCTATTTTGCAAGACTCTTTCTCAGCCTTCACTGATTTACAGCTTGGTAGCTTCCAATAGACCTCATCAGGGACTTCAGATGTCGATGATGCAATAGTGGTATTTAGAGAAGATAGAGCCCCAAAGGAGAAATAAAGTGGTTTTTTTTCACATCTATATTCAGTACAAAGAAGCCTAGAGAGTATTCTACACTTGTAATGCCTATTTTGCAAGGTTCACTGAGCTGTAGAGGAACTTGGGCATGGAATTGGTCACCGTTACCCATGTTGTGCCCTTGCACGAGGTGAGCATGACTCCTGCCCATGCACACTGCTCTCCAGGGCGTCTGCAGGCTGACAGCGCCCGTAAGTCTGAGGTCCGCACTAAGTAAACTGTTAGATGTGATGATGAAGAAGATCATCAGGGAGTACATGGTAAATATAATAAAACAAAGGAGACTCAGCCCATCCTTCACAAAGGGAAGCCAGGCTTATAAATCTGTTAGAGCTCTTTGAAGGTCTTGTTAAGCATATGGAAAAAGGCAATCTCATAATAGGTAGGTTATCTATGAGGTCCCACGCTGAAAGCTCAGGCAGCAGTTAGAAGGGTAGAGGTTTTAATCAAATAATAACTAGGTGAGGGAAAAAACTCTAGGAAATAGAGCATAGGAATAGCTTTCACAAGTCACCAGTGGAATCCCAAATGTGTCTGTAGTAAGATCCATGCTGTTCAGCGTATTCATAAATAACCCAGGAAGGAGTGTGGATAGTGAGATGACAAAGCTCAGTGATATTATTGAATTATTCAGGGTAGTAAAAACAAAAGCTGACTGCTGAGATTTGCAGAAGGCTCTGCAACCCTGAGTGACTGGAAAATAAAATTGAAGATGAAGTTCAGCGTTGTTAAATGCAAAGTAATGCACACGCATGGACTCTGAATTGCCTATTACCATTGGGAAAAGAAATTTGGAGTTATAACAGAAGTTATAGCAGATAATTCTGAGGTATTGTTGACTCACTACTTGGTTAAGGGCAGAAAAGCAATCTGATTGTTGATAATTAGTAGGAAGGAGTGAAGGACAAACCAGGAATGTTATGTCACACTATGAATTAATGCTACACCTGCATTGTGCCTTTCTATTCTCCCCATACCCTAAAGGAAAATGTAAGAAAAAAGATGGAAAGGATTGTCCAAGAGAGAAATGGCTTCACACAAGGCTCAGAAAAGTCCACAGAGAAAGGCGAGTGTGGAGACAGAGATGTACAGTGCCAAAGGAGGTATGTCCTACATACTGCACGTGGTGTGCTCTGTAGCTTATTGCCATCAGATGTGGTGGGTGCTGAGAGGTGACGTGAGTTCAGAATGCAGTGAAACAAATTCATGGAAGATATATTCATGAAGGCCATTGATAGAGAGCTACCACTTTCACCTTGGAAAGTTGCCCTATGAGGACTGGCTGAGACAGTCGGGGTTGTTCAGCCTGGAGAAGAGAAGACTCCAGGGGGACCTTATTGTGGCCTTCCAGGATCTGAAGAGGTCCTACAGGAAAGCTGGGGAGGGACTTTTTACAAGAGCAGGTAGTGATAGGACGAGGGGGCATGGCTTTAAACTGGAAGAGGGGAAATTTAGGGTAGATATTAGGAAGAAATCCTTCCCTGTGAGGTGGTGAGGCCCTGGCCCATGTTGCCCAGAGAAGCTGTGGGTGCCCTCTCCCTGGCAGTGCCCAAGGCCAGGTTGGACGGGGCCTGGAGCAGCCTGGGCTGGTGGAGGTGTCTCTCCCCATGGGGGTTGGACAGGGGGAGCTTTGAGGTCCATTCCAACCCAAACCATTCTGTGATTCTATGCTGGAAATTCAAACAATGTATTTGATGCAAATGAATTTTTACTTGTCATGTTCTTACACCTGCCTCTAAAGCTTTAGCAAGGAGTGACTGTCGAAGACAGAGTACTGGGCCATGCGGTCCCTTGGGCTGGTGCAGCTGTTTCTTTTTTGCTCTTTTGACTATGGCACAATCCCTAAATCCCACGGCATCTCAAAAAGCATCCCATAAGATGCTCTGAACAGACACCTGGAGCAGCTCATGTCTTCCTGGGCTGTCTTCCCAGGCTGTCTGTGCATTCAGGCAGGCATCACAGTTACACTGCTCTATTTTAGGGTAATTTCCTAGAAATGAAGGCTAGGAATGCAATTTTTAAATGACGACTGTGGTTCTCATGCCTAATTCTATGCCAGGACCGTTTCCCAGGTAGGGACTATCCAAGCACAGGAGGCAACTGATTGTTATCCTCCTGCTTTGGGGCAGAATGGTGGACAGAAGGGTCCAAATGTCATTGTCCAGCTTGTAGGAACAGCCCAAGAAATGTCCATGCGATGAGCATGCTTGGGTCATCCAGATGCTTTCCGAAATCTGAACCCTGGTCTCTTCATAGAAAAGAAAGAGTGGGATCCTGGCTTGCTGCTGGCAGAAATACGGCCCCCGCCGACACACCGCTGCTGCGTTTAAATCTCACCAACCTTCCTGCTCTACCTTAAACCACCAGCTTTAGAGGTCCCCACTCATCAAACTCTTGTCAGGCAACAAGAGGGGGAACAAGGAGGGCTTAATTGATCAGCTTCGAAAGTAGCCTTGAGAACTTGATTCAGATATTGACTTCCAACGAGCTGGTTTAACTCCAGCTTCCAGAGCCAGCGATGGCTGAACATCAAAACTATTAACCTCTGGCCTTACCAGTTGGTGAGACATCACAGCAGCAGTAATTAGGAAGTCAATCGGAATCACATGTCTCACTTACACTGGCATGTCAATCAATAGTGCCAGTGACAGATTCATTAGGCCAGGCCTTGCAGCACAAGGTAGTAACAACCTCATAAAATACGCTTTTGAGGCAGGGCAAAGAAAAATCTGCTAGGAGGACTTGACTAGATGACAATATGTATTGATTAGGGCTCAAGCAATTTATGAAGTGCTACTTGCTCTGCAACCTTTCAGGCTCGGTGCTAAATTTTCCCAAGTAGTCGCTAAATAAAACAAAATATTACACTTTTAAAAGCCTTTTTCTGACGGGGCATTTTTTATGTTAGTTACAGCTAACAAATAATCTAGCAAGGTAAAACTTCAATAGTTACTTAATGGTGAAAGGTATCTTTCATTTCTCTGGCCATCAGGCTTTGAAAGAAGACATCCTTCTGGATAAGAAAAAAAAAGCCATATCTGAAACATTATTCGGAAACTCTTCTAACTTGCAGAGACAAATTTCATTTTAGCATGCATTTCTTTAGAGCATCTTAATGGCCATTCCTGTTGGCAGGCAACAAAACAGTGAATATTTCAGTTTTTAAAAGTAAATTAATAGCTCGGTTTACAGAGTACAACCGGATCTCTACTGCTTGTTGCAAATGCAGGGTATTTTAAAAAGACAGAAACACTGATATCAAGGACTTGCTGAAATGCTCTTTCCAATGCTGTTCTTTTCATTCTTTTTGCCTTACTTGGGTTGTAGCTGGTTTTTGTCAGGGTTTTCCCGAGGTTCATCAGGACGCCCTGCCCTCTATTCACTCTGTCACTGGTGGTGGGATTTATTTCCTCTTGTCCTGCATGGTGAGGGATGTTTCAGGGTAAAGTGTCAATGTAGGGTCCCTGCAGTGGCAGCTTTCTCTGTGGGATCTCAAGACTTGCCCATCTTGACCCTCTCTCCAAGACAAATATCAGAACTGGTGCATCTTCATCTCGCTGACCAAAGGTGCAAAAAAGCAGCCATGAGGCAGACGGGGCAATTTCCATGGGTACTGAGGAAATAAAGGAATAATCAGAGATTCTCTAAATATGTAATGAATTGCCTGTGTTTGTTATTAAAAGTATACTTGAAAAGCATTAGTGCAGTTAATACTGAATAAGGACTTAGGCACATTTCTGTAGCAGAAGAATCCAGAGAGATACTTTTTGGCACTTAAATGTGAGCAAATGAATTCGGCTTTGGCTTTGGCTTGCATCACTGAAACTGTTTAGGTCCACATTTTTTTCATATCCTCTGCCGTTTACATCCACTTTGCAGGGTCAAAGATTGCCCAAAAGTAAAAATGAAAAGATCATTTGGTTTCAGCAACCACTAGAAAAGAGGCTCTGAAAGACGCAGAAGAGCAGATCTGAGTAGCCGTGAACTAAACCCTTCCCTTCTTGCCTTGCCTTGCTTTGCTTTCCCTCTTTCTCTTCCCCAACACAGCTCCTACATAATTTTCCAGCAGATACTTCATCATCACCAGAACAATCCTAGTAAGCAACTTTAATAGTCTATGGCTTTGCACAGGAGAGCACTTAAGCTTCTTCCTCACTTTTATCTAGTTGTTAGCGACACCGCATAAATGCTCGTTGGGTCAGAGTTTGAGCCCTCCTGGTCGTAAAGGAGGTTTCTCCAATTTTTCCCCAAATATCTTAAGCTCTGAGGTAGCAAAGGGATATTTCTCGGGGTGGAAAAGCTAAATGCCTGCACTAATACTATGTCCAGAGAAGGCCTCATTCTCTTATTTTCACATCAGATTAATAAAACCACCAAAGCAGCCACTGTGAGACAAAGGCCTAATATTTGGGTAGGACACTGACTGAGGTTTTGATTGTTAAGAACAAGAGTTTTCTGGTTAATTAGTTTGGGAGCATTATTAATGTTAATAGTACGGCTGGGCCAGTAATTTATGATGATTCATTTCCTCACCAAATTCAGATCTTCTCTGCTGTTGAATTGTCCAAGAGCAGTTTGTAGTTTTCTTAAATAAATTCATTACTTTGAATTATTTGCCAAATAACTTCTGCAAATAACTCTGGGTTTGGGTCTGGTTCACAACCAGTTCACCGAGGTATTTCACATGTGAAAGCTGAACTGCAGGGTGGGATAGGTGAGTCGCACTGGGAGTTCAGCTTTCTAATTTGGGGGGGGACACTTTCATTGTCAAATGTCTGTGGATAGCACATTAAATTGTCCTCTTGCCAATCCCCTCCAGCACACCTGCCAGTAAACTCCTCGTTCCACCAAACAACCCTGCCAGTAAATTAAAATTTATTAGAATAACCAAAAGAAAGGGCCATAAACAGTGTCTAAGTGCAAACAACTTGATTTTTACATTCAGGATGAAAATACACGGCCATTTTTTTCCGTGACTTGTCATTCTGTACGAACTAATTCCTAAAAACTGCAATCATCTTTCCTAAAATAATCCCAGGAGCTTCAATAAAATCCAGTGGAAAGGGAAGAGTGAACTGAGTGCAATTTGTTGAGTTCTAGGAATCCTTTAAATTATCTCTTACATGGAAAGTTTTGGAAAGGAGGGGTATATGCTCCACATACAGACTTTAAGAAGGTCACTTTAGATATGGTTTCCTCTGTAATAGCAGCGTGCTTCACGTAGCAAAGTGAAAGCTTTAATAAAGGAGTAATAAATGCTTATGTTGTCAAAGAATGAAAACAGCTCTGTTTCTGTGAAAAGCAGTAAAATTAGTTTGTTTCCTCCACTAGGTTCACTTTTTGGGACTTTTTGGGACTTTTTGGGACAGGTGCTCTCCCTTTCCCACAGCTTCCCCAAGAATCCCTGGGAGAAGCTGAAGGAAACCCTTGGCCCATCCAATTCCCCTTGGACATAAGCCCTGGTGACACTCGCCCAAGGCCAAGGTAGCACCAGGAGGTGGATCTGAAGATCACAGAATTCCAGAATGTCAGGAGTTGGAAGGGACCTGGAAAGCTCCCCCAGTGCAACCCCTGCCAGAGCAGGATCATCAGAGCAGTCACACAGGAACACGGCCAGGGCTTTGGGGGTCTCCACACAAGGACACTCCACAACCTCTCTGGGCAGCCTGGGCCATGCTCCAGAACCCTCACACTCACAAACTTTGGCCTCAGCTTCAGCTTGAACCTCCTGTGCTCCAGCTTGGGACCATTGCCCCTTGTCCTGGCATTGGTCATCCCAGAGCAGAGCCTGGCTCCTTCCTCCTGACACTCGTCCTTTCCAAACTAAGAACCATGAATGAGGGCACCCCTCAGTCTCCTGTTCTCCAAGCTAAAGAACCCCAGCTCCCTCAGCCACTCCTCAGCAGGAGATGCTCCACTCCACTCCCTCCAGCATCTTTGTGGCCTTGCTGGACTCTTTCAAGCACTTCCTGCCCAGCACTGGACACAAGATTGCAGATGGGGTCTGAGCAGGGCAGAGCAGAGTGGGAGGAGAACCTCTTTGCCCTACAACCACCCCTTCTGATACACCCAAGGATGCCACTGACCTTCCTGGTGACCCTTTCTGCTAACCTACAGGACCCTTGCTTGTACTGGAGCAATTGTACTTTTGCCATAGCGCAGAGCTGTTGGTATGGCCAAACTCTGCCATCACTGCCATTTTAATTGTCCAGTCTTGGTGGCCCGCTTGGATGGTGTCAGATTATGTGTTTTTCCACGCCTGGCAAGCCCTTAAAGCTTTACCACACTTCAGCAAGACCTTTGCAGGGCTGATTGACTACAGGTTTATCAACTCCTAGAAGAGGCAACTATTAAATTAATATCACAATTAAAATTCAATCAGTGCAGCACTCAATTGAAAACTCTGAATCAACACAATGGGTCAGGAAATCAAATGAGATATTAGAAGGAATGGCTTGTTGCAGTCTTGTTTCAGCAAATTTAATGGGGAAAGCTTTTCTCTCCTGGCGATGGCATGCACTGGCACAGCTGGTGTAGGAATACATGGGTCCCTAAGACTGTAATGGTTAAATTTCTATTCTGATCTAAAACAACTTTAGGCCAGAAGCTTCATGCCTACTGACTAGATGGGTCTGTGTCCCTGCATCCCCTGTGTCTGCATCCCTGTATCCCTGCATCCATCCCGGTACCTCTGCCCTGTAACTGTAGTCATCAGCCTGAAGAACCATGGAAATCAACAGCAGATCATGTGAGCCTTCAAAAATATGCAAGAAAGAGAAAAAAAGAGAAATTTTTGTTAGGAAAACTCATCTTCACCTTGTGGTCAGGGTAATGGAGGTAAAACTCCCAGTCAGAAATAAAAGCATCTTTTTAGAAAGAAAACTCAAAGTGTAAACGAGACCTGCAACCCACAGATACATTCTTCATGCTTTTCATTCACTTCACATGTCCTAAAATGTCCTGGAATTTAAACTGACATAAGATTGGGGGAGGAATCCACAGTTGCCCTAAAATTGAAAGCTGATTTTCAAGTATATATTACCAGAATGTATTAATTTGTATTTTAATCAGCCAATCTTTTCTCAGGCTGAGCTCAGACAGTACAGCTGGTGTTTGCCAAGTATAATTTGAAATTGTCTTAAAAGTCCTTGGAAAAGGCAAAACTTACCAAATTATCCTTTTTTAGACACCTGTGGATTTCTGGGTCTGTGCTGGATGGAATGAGGAAAGCACTCAAATTATACCTCATCAGTGATAGCGACTAAGAGATTTACTCATTTGTGAAATTCAAGTTCAGCAAAAATTAACAGTCTTATGCAGAGAATAAATTCACAAATCTATGTTGGTGTTGAAGAGTAATAATAAAAAAGGAATCTAAAGAAAATAAAAAGCAATAAAGGTGTTTTCTAGTGTTTTGTCTGGTCTATTTTTGCTTATTTCTAGTAAAGCGGATTTTACATTTTTCTTCTGAAATTTTTCCACAGTCCACCTGAGAACCTGAAATTAAATCACCAATTTTCCACCTAAAATTCAGATTTTTTTTCCTCAGTACACAACATCTCTTCATCAACTGATGTCTCCCATAACCTTTGAGAGGTTGGATGCTGCAGAGAGCTTCATGACTTTTCGTATGAGGTATTCAACCTCAACAACTTATGAAGAGAGGTCAGCCAAGACACTACATTTTGGGGTCTAAAACTTATTTTTAGAGATCTATTGGATTTTTAAAAGGAAATAATCTGAGATTTTTTTCTGATGCAATTGACCACAGATAAAGATTTTCACATTTTTATCGGCAAAAAAAAATATTTTTAGGAAAGCAGTCTGATCTGTGTTTAATTTGCGGAATAGTTTAAGACAGAAAAGAATTATTGTAGCTGAAAGATGTTGAATAAAATACTTCAATATTACAAGTTTCCTAATAACTTGTATTTGAAAGGGTTTAAAAATGAAAAAGAAAATGTGTAATTGCAAGGTGAACATTTTCACTAATTCATATTTTTTTGTTTAGCTTTTCAACAAAAAATAAACAAAAAATAATTTGCAGCCAACTCCGAACACTCCCCTTCCTCCTCCTCAGATTTCCATTTCTAAAATACTATTTTTCCCCTAGATCTTGGGGAAAAAGAGAAAGACTTCTATTTTTTCAGAAAAACTAGCATCAGTGCTTGCAGCTACAGTTGGGCATGCCGCTGACTTGCATATTGCATGGAAAATCAGTCTGTAATGCCTTTACTTTATTCTGCTCTCATTAAATATGAGTAAAGTTAGCTTTGAAGCTTCTCAAGAGTGAGGTGGTGCTCTGGCTCCAACTATCTCATCCAGTTAGGCTTCAAGCCTATGAGCCTCAGCAAAACAGAATCTAAATGAAACACAGTAAAATACAAAATTTGCTGACGGAGAAAGATTAAAGATTATTTCCATATCAGGAGGACACGGTGAAAATCCCACAGTCCAGGTTCCTCCTGGGGTTTGAGTCACAGCTTTGTTTTTCATCTGTAGAGATGGATCCAGGTCCAGATTTAAAAGCATTTCCTGGCAAAAATGTTGTGATAATCTTAATTTTGGCTTAATCTGCTGTAACCATAATCAACCTGCTTTTCTTAGGGCAACCTCCTTAGCCTCTTTTCTGGGTTTCAGCAACAACTTCAACGCTGTCACCGCTTCTAGGGTCATGCAAACATCAAGAGTGAATCTGATATGGAGTTTTTTTGTCCTAGACAATAATGTTAAGGACAACAAGAGCCATTTTTGTCTATGCAGGGGATTTCCTGGGGCTTGCTGTCGCTTAAAAACAGCAAAGCAAGACCAAGCAGCAAACCAATAGCCATGTGGTTTTACCTCCTGTTGCAACTATTTTTATCACCGCTTCATGCTTCATTGACCAATGGATTTTTTTTTATCTTTGCCCTTTTATATATATATTATCCATACACACACACACGACTATTATTTTTATCTTCATCATTACATAGTGCTGCTTTTTGCGCCATTTAGGCATGAACCTCATTTGAACCCTAAAGCCCCATTTGTGACACACAAAAATACTGTCATTTACATTCTGTGCCAAAGAATTATATAAAAGGCATCAAACGGGAGGAGAGGCAGGAAGCTGGGAGTAAAGATATATAGTCAGCAAAGTATATAACTTCTGGCATATTACTGCTTAATCCTAACATAATTATTCTCATCCTTTTATTTGATTAACTTCTAATGGTTCCTCTTGGTGTTAAAGGTCCCAGTCTGATCATTTGATTTTAGTGTCTGCTATAATTACCGATAATGTTCTTTGCAAGACAATTTAATGATAACCGCATAATGGCCTATATGAAGAAAGCTGCAGGGTTTCAATGCTTTTGAGTAATATAAAATACATTAGACTAACACAAGCTATCAACATGACAGGGAATGTTTGATTTACATCAAGGACTACGTTATAGAGTCGTGGAAATTTTTTTTTTTGCCCTTCTTCTTCCTTTTTTTTTTTTTTTTTGTTCCTTGCAACCGTTTGCAATAAATGACAGAACAGTTGGACAATCTGCAACTTGCTGAGAGCGATAAAATGCAGCACAAAGTTAGAAGTGACATGGAGTTGGGCCCAAATTGCTGCTCTGAAGCATCCTGCCAGACTGGATGTCATCTTGAGAGGCTCCTCAATGCTTTTTAAATCAAAACTTAGCCAAAGTTTCCAAACTTCCTTATCTTCCCTGGATAGATGAGTGGTTTGCATTACCAGGTGGCTTTTTCATTGTGTTTAAAATTGCTGAACCACAAACAACTTGCCCCAATATTTATCGACAGGTTTTTTAACCTCCGTTTCCCAAACCTGACGTAAAAAGAAATTTTATTTCAGCCCAGACAGCCTGCCGTTCGCATCAATGTTTTCCTTCACACCATCGTATTTTCACAGCTAAATATTGCAACAAGCTAAGTGGCTCAAGCTTAGCAAACAGTCCTTTGCTTGAAATTAAGCAATCGCTCACGGTTCTGGCAAAATGCAGCATAATTTATGGCGTGCACGTAGGAGAGAAAATTTCCTGTCAAAAAAAGGTTAGCAGTGGACATATTACATTTGCTGCTCTTTTTTATTCCAGGATAATGGCATTTGGACAAAAGTAGGCCCGTCCTGTTTATAGTGCTTTATGCCCCATTAGTATTATTGCAAGTCTCTGGACTCACATGTTAAAGCACTTAATCAAAGGCAATGGGTTGAAAATCATGTCCCAGCACTTCTCATATTTGATTCGTTCCTCCCAGATAGAAAGAAGTAAAAAACACATTACTAGCATCAAAACAGCACATGCATTATCTGCTAAGCAGTTGAGAAGCTATCATTGGGTTTTATCCCTTTGGGTACTAGGATGGACAGGAATTTTCCCCACTCATCCATTCAGAGATCTGAGACCGCTATTTTTCATTTTTCACCCTTTGACAGACAATCCTTTCATTTTCCATAGATCTCTATTTTAAAGACACCTCCATGTCACTTATTTTAATTGCAGGCTGCAGGCATCAAGCCTAAAAGAGAAAAAAAAAAAAGAAAAATCTTTAGAAAGACAAAATTTGAAATAGTGATACTTTTATGATGATCCTCCAAGGATTTCCTCCAAGACGAACCTAATAATGGGAGAGGAATGTATCTTAAGGGGAGAATTAATTTATACATTTAATTACTTAGGATCCACTTCACTTCTTGACGGTGCATTTCCATTCTCCATGAGAGCCCTGACTGCTTGTCAGCCCTGATGGGGATCACAGAAGCTAAGGAATGGGGTGGACAGGGCAAGTCCCATCCAAGGTTGCAGTATTGATCCAGAAGGATCTGCTTTCAGCTTCGAGAAGTGCCAGTCGGTTTTTTTTTCCTCACTTTCTCCAAACAGGAGCGCGATGCTAAAGCCATGCCCGGTGAATTTACGACCTGCAGTCCCGTCATGCAGCCTGAGCACAAAGGAGGGCAATAAAGCCGTGTGGGAAGGAGGGGTGGATGCCTGCATGGCGCAGGGAGCAAACCTCTGCCAGGTTCCAGGGAACTGGGAGGCAATGGTGATGATGGTGCTGTTCCTACACCACAAATTTGGTTTTATCAAGGTATTGGTATTTATCAAGGGCTGAAACCTGCCCAGGTGCTCTGCAGAAGCAGGGTGAACTCTGAGCTTTTTGAGGCTGTAACTTCTCTTTTCAGTAAAAGAGATAGTAATTTGTGTGGGGGGGGGAGAGAAATTATACTGTATTGGGAAAAGCAAGAAGAAATTATCCAAAATATTCCACAAAAGCTAAGGATGCTCCCAGGCCTGTTGGCAGAATTTTGAACAGAACAGATTTTGGATTCAAGGGTTAAAATAACTCGATAATCTTACCTCTCCACTTTCTTTTCTGGACAGCCCCAGCCCCACAGTTGGTTTTGCAGAGTAATTTTTTTTCATGAAGAGCAAAAATCCTTGGACAGGAGCTTTGATTTCAAAAGTTTAATGGTTCTTGTATAGCTCCAAGCACATTTTGGTTTGTAAATAAAATACAAATGACAAGAGCTCATTGATGAAAGCTCCTGGTGTGATTTTTACAGGCCCTTCACTATTTTTGTTTTCACTTATGAGAGGAGTAAAAATGAACACACGAAAATTTGACCTTTTCATTTTCCTTCTCAGTGAATTCTTTGGTGGTTCACCCTTTAGTGCTGCAAACTTCAGGATCTTGTTCCACACCAATGGAACTCAAAGCACAGACAGGAATCTTGATAATTTATTTAGGGTATTTAGGCTTTTTGCTTCTTTCAATACCGAAAGGAAGGCAATGGTCCTATGAATATACAGAAGAAAAAATGTTTTCCTGGAGATTTAAAGTTTCCCCTTCCTCTTTTCACTTTGTGAGCAGATGGAGTGCCTGGACCATTTGTTTGAGGATGTGGAGGGAGTTTTCCAGAAAAACAAGGAGTCCCTGACTTCATCTGGATCATTTCATCATTTTCCCCTGTTACTTTGAGGCACAAACTTCTGCACCCGGAACTTGTGGTCTGTTTAGTCTGACCTACCTGTGCTAAGCCCACCCTTTGGTTGGCAGTGGCATTTGTTTTCAGGTACCCCCCAAATTCCTCAAATCCCCATGGTGTTGACAGTCTCTCTTCCCTGTCCTGCTCTGGACAACCCAATTTTGGGCCAGCTGGCAAAGAAATGAAAGCTGCATTTAAAGCACAGGCTCAATCATTCGTGCATGCAGCACAGCCTTATGTTTGCTCTTTATTTCCTCTCCCCTTCTAACAGAGCCTAATGCCTTATTTACTTTTTTGACCTCTGCTGCACATTGAGCTGTCAGTAGCAATGCCTAAATCTTGTCCCTGTGAGTTACGACTAATTCAGAACCCATCAGCATGTACAAGTAGTTTAAACTGTTTTGCTTCCAGTGTGCATTACCTACACACTGCCTACGTTTCTCATCTGCCACTGAACTGCCCAATTATAATTTGGTAGGGCCTTCCAGCAATCCTCTTTCATCTTTACAAACCTTAACAACTCTGGGTGGTCAGCACAGGAATCCAAGAAAAGAAGGAAGAGGTTGTTGATGCCAACAAAGAGGATTTTTCTTCTTTTAACACCGCTCTGACACAGCTTTTTGACATGGCCCAAATCATGAAATCACAGCATGGTTTGGGTTGGAAGGGACCTTAAAGATCATCCCCCACTCCCTAAATCAATGTAGGTGGCTTGTGGTGGGGGTGATGTGCTATTAGGATTGTAACAGGGGAGTATCATAGAATGGTTGGGTGGGAAGGGACCCCAAAGGCCCTCAGTCCAACCCTTCCTGGGCAGGGACACCTCCACCAGCCCAGGCTGCTCCAGGCCCCGTCCAACCTGGCCTTGGGCTCTGCCAGGGAGGGGGCACCCACAGCTTCTCTGGGCAACCTGGGCCAGGGCCTCACCACCTCACAGGGAAGGATTTCTTCCTAATATCCAACCTATGTCTACCCTCTTTCAGCTTGAAACCATTACTCCTCATCCTATCACTCCATGCTCTTGTAAGAGGTCCCTCCCCAGCTTTCCTGTAGCCCCTTCAGGTCCTGGAAGGTGCTCTAAGGCCCCCCCCCGGAGCCTTCTCTTCTCCAGGCTGAACAACCCCAACTCTCTCAGCTGTCCCCATAGCAGAGCTATCAACATCCCGGCTGAGTGTGTGAAGGTCGTCATGGTTTCATCTCTGGTTGTTGATGTTCTTCTGACTTAGAGGTGGGTAAGGCTAGCTGAGGATTCCTCTATTTCTTGACAACATAAGATCACCTTCCTACAATTATTTTTCATTCAGTATCTCTCTGTAACTGCCCTTTACCCTTTCTGAAGTTTCTGCTCTGTGGTTAACTTCAAGATAGATACTGAGAAATCAGTTCACCAAAAGGTTCCCAAGATGGTCAGCTCGATGCACGCAGCTGCAAGGAGAGCTTGAACAAATGAACTTGTTTGGTATAGCAAAGACGAATTTAATGGTGAAATCAAGCTGAAGATTGTGGCTACTTGAAAGGCTATTACAAAGAATTGTCTGTAATGATGAATTGGGCAACACTTTGCTTCTGGGGAGGTTTTGGGTTGTGTGGTAGGAAAATAAAATATTTCCTAGGGAAATGGTGATGCCTTGAGCAGTGGTGCCCAGACTGTTGGATGCACCCCACTTATGTACATCTCAAACAAGAGAAGCTGATCTCAAAGCATCCTCACACTTGTGATGCCTCAGCTTAGGAAATCCAGGTTTCTCTTCCCCCGTGGTGGCAAAGCACCCTCTGGAGAGACAGTGACAACTGAGCAACCCTCTGCACAGCCTGGATGGTTATTCAGACATGA
Organism: Mesitornis unicolor; assembly: GCF_000695765.1. Taxonomy (NCBI): domain Eukaryota; kingdom Metazoa; phylum Chordata; class Aves; order Mesitornithiformes; family Mesitornithidae; genus Mesitornis; species Mesitornis unicolor. The sequence goes on from NW_010157743.1 coordinate 29,241, forward strand.
GATCATTAAGAGATT
>NW_010157743.1:29286-35846 GCF_000695765.1 Mesitornis unicolor
CCCTACACATATCCTAATTAAAAACTCTGCAATGCAAATAGCAAGATAAAGGGATTTCTGACAATAAGCAGGAAGAAGTGGCACTCAAGCACTAATTAAATATGATGGCAGTTAATCAACATGGAGCGTCTTGCAACACTTTGGTAATGATGATGGTGGATTGACCTTGAAGGCTCTAGGAAATGTTTTTCAGGATTCCCTTCAAATGTATCAATAAAGTTGTTGAAAGTAGGTAGCACTCAATAAAAATGACTATTTCCTTTATAGGATTTGTAGCAGGGTTCATCAGGACTTTGGGTCTCAGGTGTATTTGAAGGCTTAGCACCATCCAGAAAAATTAGCTTTTTCGTTCATCCTGGGGAGACGACTCCTGGTTTCTCTCTTCTACTCTTTGCTCACCCTGAAAGGTGGATGATTTGCTGGCTGCACATTAAAAACTGATCTTCAAAAAGCTCCAGTACCATCCCAAAGAGAAACTGGACATCAAGATAGTCCCAGTACCTACAGCACAGTGTGGAGATGAGGTTTGATTGCGAATTCCTTATTGCAAGATGATGTTTAAAGGAGTCTTAGGTCTAAAAGAGAAATCGGCAATCAGGGGTGAGAGCACTGTGGGAATTTCCATGAACCTCCCTTGATTTACAAATACAGAGAGAGATAAAACATTTGAGTGCTCAGGTTAAAAACTGTATGGAGTAACCGATGGTGCCGGTATTTATATTGCAGCTTCATCAATCAATAACTTTAACAATAGGCAATTAATCAATAACTTTAACAACCCTGGGAGAGGATGACATCTCTGGTAAATCTGAATGCTATGCTGTAGATCTGTGCCTTAAATACTCGTCCCTCTGTCACAGCTGAAATATTTTCCTGAATTCTGTAAGGTGCTGGGCACCTGTAGTTTTCAGGAGGTAACTGCGCTCCCCCAAATCTCTTATTTCATGCTAGTAAATATATGTGTGTGTTTTTCATATGGGTAAATACAATGCCAATAAATTTTGTGACTGTGATGACCTCTTCTTGGCACTGTCCTGACGAGCATCCTGGTGGCACCAAAATTCAGACACCACCCTCGATGAGCAGAGTTGCCTTCCTAGCTCTAACTCTATATGCCAGGCACTTGCCGAAGAGAGTCTATATTAAGTTTATTTCACAAATAGATCTGTAGATGTTTCCCCGCTGGAATCCGACCATTTCAGCATCTTTAAGGAGGAAGGGCAGCTGCCCCCAGGCTGTTCTCAGCACCGCTTATAGCTTGTTGCTAATTCAGAAAACAACCCTCAGCATCGACTGGCAACAACATCCCTGATTAATCCAAGTTCTCTATCAAGACGCTCAGTACTGTGCAAAAATCTTACTGAGCAGTCTTGTACACAACATAAGCCCATTAAAATGATGGTCTGATTCTCTAAAGGTTTGGCTATATGGCTTCCCATAAAAAGTTTCATAAACCACCCACAATCAGCCGCCTTAATCCTCAATTCCTAAAAGCATATTGTGCACAGAGTGACACACTGAAAAATGAGAGGAGTTCTCTGGGCACAGCACCAGAACTCGACTGCTAATTGTGGAAATAAATAACAACAGCTCCTAGAGGCCCAGTGGTTGGGTTGTTTGGTTGGCTGTTTGTTTTTCCTCCCTACCAGCAAGATTTCTCCATGGGTGGAATATGGAAGTATGAAATGAAGCAAACAAACAAACAAACCCACCCTCTACTGCATAACTTTGATTAAATGCAATACGTTGTGTGTGCGGCTTTTTACTTCTTCTTTTCTCTGGGAGGGTCATCATGAAATGGAAAAAACGTGCTGTTTTAAAATTGAAATTCTCTCTTCTACAGTCATCCAACAGCGGCCAACAGCTTGATTTCTCTGCTAAATATGAAGCCCAGGGGTGACAGAACATCTCAAACAATGCATGGCTGACAAGGAGACATTCTGCAATTCAGGTTGCCATTAAATCCTCCTCTCTTCATTGCCTAGACCCTGCTTTAGCTCCAGCTAGATGCTGAATGGTTGTTCTGATGTTGACTGCTGGCCCTCTTGATACTGATCTTCCATAGGTTTGACAAGTCTTTAGGCTTATCTTTGAGTGCTAGGGATATCTCCAGTGCAATTCCTGAGTGCCAGGTGGAAAGCATGGTGTACCTGCATGGGCACAAACCCCTCATGGGGATGAACATATCTCCCAGTGCTTCCCAACCTCAGAAACTAATCGTTGATTCACAGAGTGGGTGAATCCAAGCTGCACTAAGGTGAGTCCAGAGGACTCCAGTGAAAGGCCATAGGTGTTGGAAAAATGGGAGCTGGATGTAAAACTTCTTGTCTATCAAGCTTTGCTGTTATGATTAACTATTTTAATGTATTAGTTAAGTTTTATATTAAAGTATATATGGGTCTGGACACAGCAAACCATCAAATGATGCAAACCATCAAATCACCTTTTGGTTTGATCCACTGGTGTTTAACTGGTTATGGGCTATTGTTAAGCGTGTGGCAGACCAGGCAGTGGCACACTGATGTTTTCTGAAGCCTTTTTGCTTGAACATCTATTCCAAGTGGCTGGTGCGTGCAGGTGGGTGAAGCTGGAGTCTTGGGTCATTCCAGATACTCACTCTTACAAGAAGAAAATCAAGATCTGCTGCAACTAGTCCTTGATGGATCTCCTTACTTTGCGTAGACCTGCAGGCCTGTAGCATGGGAGGAGTCTCAGGACACAAGTACAAATGCATCTCCATGCCCTGAGTAGGAATAATACGACTGAAAACAAAGACTCTGATCAATAGCATCCATTTACCTACTGGCCACAAGCTGCAGTCACACAGATCACAGCTGAGACGGGAAAACTTCAATTTTGGATGTCAACGGCTGGCTGACAAAAGCCAACTTGCCCAGCAGGAAAAATCAGCTAACAAATGGTACACGCCTTAGAAAAGAACAGTGCTGTTCCACACACCAAATTAACTACTAACCATTGAAATGTTTCTTTAACAGTGTAATCAGATTTTAACTTTTTTACTTCTGTCTTATGTGAATAAACAGATGGTCTGACATTATACAACATGCAGAAAGAGCATGGTGAGATCCAGTCTGCAGTTATTTGTAACCTTGTTAGACATTAACTGTTGAAGCGGCAATTTTCAGAAGATGTGGCCAAGGCTTGTCTAGCAGGGTTAAGAAATCCAGTTAATTCTGTATTTTCTCTCTGTCAGTGGGCAATAACAGATGCTTAGGGAAGAAATCCAGGAGAGATGGTCTAGAGCGTGTTCATCCTTTGGCATCGCCTTCACGCTCCTGGCAAGGAGCTGCCAAGGGACTGCTTGAGTTGAGTGCTGTACTGCTGATGCAGTAACCACAGAAGTACTCTCCCTCCTTAAATTTATTTACTCTCTTTTAAAATCCCTTTGAACTTTTAGATTCCTAATTATCCTGGGGCAACAAGTTCAAAAATGTAATTAAGTTCTTTGTGAAAACTATTTATCTAGTATTGTTAGAGAGTTACACAGACCTCAAGAGCTATGACAATAAGGACCGTAAAATTTACAGAAAAATATAATAAATAGCTCTCAAGCTTTCCACTGCACGTTTCAACACTTGCTTTATCTTCGAGAAATAAGCTGCGAAAATTGTGACCACGGTCATGACTTACTCAGGTGGCATAGGAAAGCAGAAGTACAGCTCCAGATTTTGGTTCTGTCCAGCATCTGAGCATCCTTCTTTCCAAGGGTACAGTCCAAAACGCAGCTTCTCACATCTGAGCTTCCCACGCTGGTATCTTCTTAACTTCATCTCTGAGTTTATTCATGAAAACTTTGCCATTAAAAAGAGCAACCCAACTAATATGACAAAGTTTGAGTTGCCAAGTTTCACTGGAAAAGAAAAAGAACTAAAAAAATACTAAACCATTCAATTTTTTCCATTTAAATGCATCCCTTATAGACTCCCAACATTGATGTAAAGCAGATCTTGGGGACTATGTGTCCTTTCCATCTTACTTCCAAGTACTAGAACCTCAATATGCATGGAAGAGAATATCATGAATAGGCCAGGTTACATTAGGGAGTGGGTCCCATCTGTCCCCTGCCACAGCTCAATTTGATCTCATTAATTCTCTTTTGTCTCTTTCACTTTGGAGCAGTTTTTTGAGAATCTCACAACAGGCAGCAGGGCAAATGCTTAGTATTCACAATTGCTATTAAGAAATCACAGAGACATCTCACAAACAATAGGATTGGCCACTTTCTCCAGGTATCATTTCATCACGCTCTTTAGAACCCCAAAATGGAAGGCAAAGACATTTCAAACAGTGATTTAGTGAGGTTAAAATATCTGTGCAGCTTGCATCTGGCCAGTGTCAATGGGATTGTAAGGGCTTCTTTGAGCTTTTACTTGCTCTTTTCTCGTGACAATAGTAAGAGGGTATAGATGTAGAGGGAGAGATTCTGCCTTTGTTTAAATTTTAAATAGGCCATAGAAATGCTGCTCTGCAGAATTTGATTAAAACTGAACTGAATAAAAAGCTCCTTCCATTTTTACTCATGTAGACTGGCACAGCACACCACATAATAGAGGTATCATTTATGTAATACTCCATCTGTAATATGCATATTCAGAAATGTCGATTAAAAATCGGTTTTCCACTGTCACAGGTTTAAACTTCCAGCATCAGCTCCCCTTTTTATGGTGATACCAAGCAACTCTAGCTCAATTTCCTTTTACGTTACCAAAAGCAAGTAATACAGAAAGTTGGTTTTTAATGTGGAGAATGCAAATTGCAAAGACTGAGACCAAAGTCATGCTCACAGTGAAATCCATGGCAAAATCCCCGTAGGTTTCAAGTAAGCCAATATTCCTCCATAAATGCATCACTTTGGTACTCGCAGTTCAAGCTGCTTAGTGGCATTGCCCAAGACAGAGAATGAACGTGATATTGACCGCATCTTCTCCATCACTGCTGCAGGGAGGTACACAGTATAATTCATCCCTGTGAGATCCATGCACATTGTTGCAGCTTCTTCTCTGATGTCAAAACCTATCCCAGGACCCCTCCATCTGCAGACTCTCTCCAGCCATCTCCCACACTAGCTCTTGGAGCTCTCTGAACTCCTCAAAGACTTCTGCATTGCCCTGATGCACTGGTACAACGGCCTAGAGATACCCCACCACCCTCTTGACACCTTAATTGAGGAGCTCCAGCTAGAAGCCAAATCAGGCCATGATCCTACAGTGGAAAAAGATGGGCCCACGACTTGGGTTCCTCCAGCCCAGCCGAAGTCTGAGACACCCTCAGAGAAACCTGCGTTCTTGCTAAAAACAAAAATACTCTGATGTCCAACTAATTCCTGGGCACCGCAAAGGGTAAAGCTACCTGGGCTGATGTCCTCAGCTCTTACAAAACTCCAGCAGCAGTGATTGCAGTCCTTAGTTTCCCCCAGCTTCATGTCATCTCAGGTGGGTAAACTCTCATAACTCTTGCTGCCAGTTGTCTGAAGATCTGGGTTGTGCTCGATTTGCCACTTTAAATTCTCTTCCTATCAACTCAGAAAAGCAGAAACTTCTGGAAGAGATCGTGTGTAACAAGGTAATGATTTTGTTAAGGTGGTTCATGGGGCACACTGGAATCTATGGGGCTGCATCATTCCCAGCCAGGATTTGGCGCTACTTTAGTTACATCTGGATTTCACCCTACAAGGGGATGTTGTGCATTTCAGGGGGGAAAAGATGAGTTTGTCCCTTTGCCAGTTCTCTAACTGGATTTTGTTCCCTATGAAGTTCACTGCTCTGCTTATCACTGGTAACAGGAGGTCGGTTCTGGTGATATGCTTGGTCTCTTGCTTAAAAATGTAATTATCAGTACAAAACTCTAAGAAACACAGAGGTGAAATGCCCAGCTGCTGTGACTACTAGATGTGAATGTAGGGAATACGACAAGAAAAGGATTGGTGTTAAAGACTCATGATTTGATGATGAATGAATGGCAGCTGTGCTCACGTGCAGTACACGTTATCTGGGAAATGTGATTTGTTTTCCATTAATCATACTTGTTCCTCTACTGAAAAGCTACCCACAGACCTGTGAGGGTCCCTGGGATTTGAAAAGGAAAGGCTGCACAACCAGCTCGAAAATTATGTGAAACCAAGTGAGAGACTGTCCCGTGGCTGCTCAGAAACCCATAGGGTGACATACATCTGACTGGATAGCACTGACTCATTAGCCCCAGTCAAAAGCACATTCCAAGTTTCAACTACACGCAGATCTCCATGGTGTACACTTAATTTTAAAACAATTAAAACAGCTGGTTGGGAAGTTGAACAGCAGTAGAGGGCATAGAAGCTGCAAGATCATTATTTATTTTTTTTAAGAAAGTATCAGTTCTGTCAGAGGGAAGTTCTGCATGCAACAGACTGGGCTGTTGTGATAAAAATGAGAACATATGGGATACTCATATTTTATAGTTTAACAGCTTCGCCCTGTGGATGAGGCCCCATCCACTACAGTCCAGGAATAATAAATACCCAGAGAAGCTGGGTTCCAGTATAAATTGGGGAACGACCAATT
>NW_010157744.1:0-743 GCF_000695765.1 Mesitornis unicolor
TTTGGTTTCTAAAATAGGATTTTGGGCCCCATAACTGGGGTTTCGGAGAGTGAAAATGGGAGTTTGTGTACTAAAAATCAGAGTTCAGACACTAACAATGCGAGTTTGGGAAAAAAATGGTAGTTTTGAGCCTAAAAATGAGAGTTTGGGCCCTAAAATTAAGAATTTGTGCCATAAAATGGGAGTTTGAGCCCTCACAATAGGCGTTTTGGCCGTAAAAGGAGAGTTGGGGTCCTGAAATGGTAGTTTGGGCCCATAAAATGGGATTTTTGGCCCTAAAATGAGAGTTGGGGCCCTAAAAAGGGGAGTTTGGAGCGTTAAAATTCGAGTTTCTGTTCTAAAAATCTCAGCTGGGACCCTAAACATGAGAGTTTGGACCCTAAAATGAGAGTTTGACTCCTAAAGAACGCAGAGTTTGGTCCCCTAAAAATGAGAGTTTTGGCCCTAAAAATGAGAGTTTGACTCCTAAAAATCAAATTTTGGTCCCCTAAAAATGAGAGTTTGGGCATTACAAATGAGCATTTTGACCACAGAATGAAAGTTTTGGCCCCCAAAATGGGCTTTTTGGCCACAGAATGATAGTTTGGGCCCTAGAAATCATAGTTATGTCCCTGAAATTGAGAGTTTGGACCCTAAATATCAGAGTTTGTGCCCTTAAAATATTGTAGGCTTCATGAATTAAAATGGATATGATTATATAGTGTTCTATGGTTTGGAATCACCACCTTAAGGATTGTGTAATT
>NW_010157745.1:0-1374 GCF_000695765.1 Mesitornis unicolor
TGAGTTTTCCATCACTGACACCCCCAGGTCCCTCTCCTCGGGGCTGCTCTGAGCCATCTTCCCCCAGCCTGGGCTTGTGCTGGGGATTGCCCTGACCCATACACCTTGAGCACCTCCAACAGCCACAGGAGTCAAGCCCAAACTGAGCACAATTAAAGCTTCCCAGGGAGCAATTCAGCTCATTTCAAATGCTCCAGGACTCAATTAATAAAAATAAATGCTATATGCAATCCTAGATACCATAAATCATTACTCCTGGCCTGCAACTGCCTCTTCTGACGGGCAAATATCTCACACAGGGCCCAGATCCTCTTCCACACTGGTGAAGGTGGGCACCAACACCAGGCACCTCAAATGGCACTGAACACAGAAATTTAGGGAAGCTAATTCTTCTCTCAGCCCCAGTGATTGAAATGAGTTTAAAAAGGAGCTTAGATACCTCCCATGGCTATAAACCTTATGCATTATCTGTATTTTAATCCAACACTCAGTGAGAGATGCACATAATGACAACAAGATGCCAAATAACAAGATGCAGGAAGTTATCTTGATTCTCCATCACAGATCAGTATCTATCAAACAGCAATTTCACAGCTAACAGATGGAAAACTAATACCCACCCTCGCTTGCTTGTTTGCAAATGCCACGCACAACAAAATGTATTAATGTACAGACAACAAAAACAATTTTATTTATTGAACTGGATGAGACACCTAAATTCCTAAGTTGAATAGTCACAGGAAAGCTTTTTCCGTGCAGGAAAGGAATTTTGGGTATTAAATATCCAAACCCTTAGAAGCAGTAAGGAGCCTTGGAGAAGAAACAAGTGAGCATTGGCTCTCTGGAGTCTAAGACCTGGTCACACTCGTTCTTATCTGGGTCATTCAACACATCCTAACAGCTCCTAAATTATGCGGGGTAAGGACCAGTGATGCCCTAAGTTATTTTGCCTAAGGATGTTTACAAGAAAGCAGAATCATTAGGGAAAGTCTGACCACATCCAAATTTGTGCTGAGGTGAAAATACTCTGCACTTGCTCTATGTAACAGCCAAGCGCTCAAAACCCTTCTCCTGGAAGGCTGAAAAATATCAGAGACTTCTGATACACAACTAATGTACTTTAAAAATGGACTTGTGCAAATAATCCCACTGATAACCTGCTGTGAGAGTTTATAAGAGGAGGTATTGTACTCCTTTGTAAGGTGGCATGGGCTATCTCACATCTTTGGATAAGCTGTGCTACCCCAAAGCATGAATATCAGGGTCATCCTCCCTCCAACTCTGAGAGCACAGAGTGAAATAGCAGCTGTGAAACTGCAGGTGTGAGCTCTGGTCAGTATTTAATAATCTGTAATATCACAGAATATGAGGAGT
>NW_010157746.1:0-3532 GCF_000695765.1 Mesitornis unicolor
CTTTAGTAGGGTGGGTGCATCTGCCACATAAACAAAAGATACTTGGTACCAAAAGTATAGATTTCACTCTTGTATACACAGATGCATATAAGTAAAAGGCAAATGCATATAAACAGAGAGATGTTTGGTTAGTAGGTCGAGAGAGGTTCTCCTTCCCCTCTACTCTACCCTGGTGAGATCGCATCTGGAATATTGTGTCCAGTTCTGGGCCCCTCAGTTCAAGAAGGACAGGGAACTGCTGGAGAGAGGCCAGCGTATTGAGGGAGTGGAGCATCTCCCTTATGAGGAGCAGCTGAGGGAGCTGGGTCTCTTTAGCTTGGAGGAGACTGAGGGGTGACCTCATCAATGCTTGTAAATTTGTGAAGGGTGAGTGTCAGGAGGAAGGAGCCAGGCTCTTCTCTCTGATGTCAAATGATAGGACAAGGGGCAATGGGTGCAAGCTGGAGCATAGGAGGTTCAATCTGAACATGAGGAAAAACTTTTTTTACTGTAAGGGTGACAGAGCACTGGCCCAGGCTGCCCAGAGAGGTTGTGGAGTCTCCTTCTTTGGAGACATTCAAAACCCGCCTGGCCGTGTTCCTGTGTGACCTGGTCTGGGTGATCCTGCTCTGGCAGGGGGCTGGACTGGATGAGTTTTCAAGGTCCCTTCCAACTCCTACCATTCTGTGATTCTTGTATTTAAGCTGTGCCCAAGAGCACAGCCTAGTTGGAGGGCAGTGTTTAGGTTGGATATTAGGAGGAATTTCTTTACTGAAAGGGTTGTCAAGCATTGGAACAGGCTACCCAGGAAGGTGGTTGAATCATCATCCCTGGAGTTGTTTAAAAGATGAGTAGATGTCATGCTTAGGGACACGGTCTAGTGGTGTACTTAGTACACCTGGATTAATGGTTGGACTCGGAAGATCTTAAAGGTCTTTTCCAACCAAAACCATTCTGTTCTAAAGAACTAGTCTACTGATTTGAGCAAAGGACTCAAGATCTCTTGATCCAGCAGACTTCCTGAGCTCTTGCAGACGTTACGTAACATACTTCAGCATCCGCAAAAATTTTTTTTTACTTTTCTGACAGATTCAAAACTAACAAAGTCAAGTCATACTGAGGCACAAGGCAAGAAACCACATTAACAGGATGGAGCACGCAGTCCTGTGATGGTACAGTCTCCGGAAAGCCAGTGGTTCATCGGCTGACTGCATGCTTTGGTGAGAGCACAGTGACCCTGCTTATGGCATGATTTTCTGGCATCCAAGGACAATCTCAACTTCGAGAACAGATTGTACTACTACTGCACAAGGCACTAGTGCCACCACATCTGGAATACTGTACCTGCAGCTGGATCAGTAATTGAAGGATATAACTGAAGAAGATTCAAAGAATAGAAATAATTAAGACTGGAAAACAGGACATAAAGCAAGCAGCTTTACAGAGCCCCATCTAGTTAAATGCAAAACCAGGATTGACAGGTGGGGAGGACTAAAGGGGTAAGCAAAGTTGACTTCATCTCAGTTGCTCAGACTGAAGGGGATTTTTAGCTCGCTTGCTCAGGCCAATGCATTATTGAGATGAGATCATGGAGAACATGGTGGTTTTTTACAGTGCCATCAGTGTTTGCACTGCTGTATGGAAAGAATTAGATGGGGTGCTGACAAAGTTTACAATGCATGAAACCAATATAAAGTACATTCAAAACTACACAAAATAACCATGACAAATGGGGCTTTTAAGTTAAAACAGCATGAAACAAGAAGAAAATAAAAACTTTATTTCTTCACCCAAACTAGAAAAATTGTGTGTTTGGCAGACCTTTTTTCAGCGTAACAGTTTGCTTGGTTGACTGTTCTGAGCAGAGCCGGCATAATTAAACAATATATTTAACATTAAATCTAGCCTCTACGTACCACGTGACCTTCAACGTGCTCCTGTGAAACACAAGACTCCCCACAACACAACTGGGTGAACTGGCAGTTTAGCAACTTCCTCATAACCCCATGGGTTCAACACAGCATCAGGAAACAGAGCCCCCGATTTCAGATAACCAAGAGACAGCAGAGAGCAGTCCCAAGAGAGAGCAATTCCCTCTGAAAGTCATTCAAAACTGCTTCTTTCTTTCTATGCCTATTTCTATACTAAGAATACAAATTAATCCTTAAATACAGCTTTTTTGCTTAGCTTCAAAGCCATGCCATTAAACACTTACGTGAAGCTTAGATCTAAAATAATTCATATTAAAAGAAAGAAGTATTTGATGAAGATTTGGTAGCATTAGTTCACGTACTAACTACATCAATTGTATACTTATCCAAATACATTACAAATAATAAGATGTTAAATAAATGCTTTAAAACAATGTTTTAAAGGAGAGGAGAAATATTCTTCTCCCATCCATAAATACCTAAACAGTTTATTTCAGTCACAGCAAAGTAGCTGTCTTTTTCATTTTTTCTTTTAGTTAGCTGAGTTCATGCATCAAGGCAAAGGAGATTTCCTGTAGGAATTGTAGATTTTTATCCTCCAAATCGACTGCTTCCCATTGTGCAGCACCACACCTGGACCTCGCTGAGGCTGGCGTTCCTCCAAAGGACCAACCCCTGCTCTTTTGTCACAATACAGACCTCAGATTTTGTACTTTAACAATCAGCTACGTAGCAAAAGTCACACAGCCCTGAAAACGCCTTGTCTCTAGATTTAACTAAATCTCCATGTTTCTGCCATTCTGCTTTAATCTCCACTTTTGCACAGGGCTGCCAGTGTTCTCATCACCAGATCAAGACCATCAGCAAGATCATTGTGCTCTCCTTCTCCCATAACTACGTACCTGCTTGAAAGACAAGCTTCTCCTTCCCACTCTTGGAGATAAAATTACGAAATTCCCTTCAAAGCCATCCCATATGCAACCCATTTTCTCCCTCTGACTCATTGCTAGAGAATGAAACTATTGCCAAGATCATTCTACAATCAGCCCTTTTTAGTTGTCATCTGCACAGCTAGATGCTGGTCAATCTTCTCTCACTCCTGCTTTAAAGATCTGACATCTGTACCGGACTATTCCAGATTTTCTATCATCTGAAGCAGGGATTTAAGTCACTTGGCAGAGCCCACCTACTGTACAGCTTCATGTAAGTGTCTGTTCCTGAGAAATAACATTTAAATATACCTCTCTCCCCCAGCCATGCTTTCACCGACTTTGAGGTGCCAACTAGCCAAGAAACCCAGCACACAGTAGGGCCAGTTCAGAGGACTGATGGTCTCTCACATCGTGTCACCGTCCAGGGAGACCCACCATGCTGTCAGTCACCTCCGCTGGGCTGCCACCCCTGCAACAGACACCTTGACTATAAAACCCCCAGCAAACAGCACCCAGTTTTCTTCCAATCCCCTGCCAACTGCCTCAGGAATAGGCACCCCCCTCATGAAATTCCCTCTACCCCAGCCCCTGATCTCCCCCAGCAACAAGTAACCCACCCCCCACAGCACACCCTCAATGCCCTCTGCACAGAGGGCTCCCTTTGTACGGGACACCACAACCTGCCCACAC
>NW_010157747.1:0-2862 GCF_000695765.1 Mesitornis unicolor
CGTTGCCATGGAGACACCGCCGGGTGTTGCCCGGGGGGGGGTCCTGGAGGGGTGCGAGGGTGCGGGGGGGTGCGACACCTGGGGACACCGGGACATGGGGGGACAGGGGGGTGTGCGACACCCGGGGACACCCGGGGAACACGGGGTAGGAACAAGAGCACCGGGACACCAGGATGTGCAACACCCGGGGACATGGGGGGACACAAGGACGTGTGACACCCAGGGACAACCAGGGAACATGGGGGGACACGAGGCTGTGCAACACCCGGGCAACACCTGGGGACACGGGGTAGGAACAAGAGCACTGGGACACCAGGATGTGCAACACCCAGGGACATGAGGACATGTGACACCCGGGAGACACCCGGAGGACATGGAGGGACACAATGATGTGTGACACCCGGGCAAGACCCGAGGACACGGGGTAGGAACAAGAGCACTGGGACACCAGGATGTGCAACACCCGGGGACATGGGGACATGGGGGGACATGGGGATGTGTGACACCTGGGGGACACCTGGAGAACGTGGAGGGACACAGAGATGTGCAACACCTGGGGGACATGGAGGGACACGAGGACGTGTGACACCCAGGGACACCCGGGGACATGGGGATGTGTGACACCGGGAAAGACCTGGGGACATGGGGACATGGGGCGGCACGAGGCCGTGCGACCTCTGGTGAAAGACCCAGAGGACATGGAGGGACAGGAGGATGTGCAACACCCGGGCAACACCTGAGGACACGGGGTAGGAACAAGAGCACCAGGACACCAGGATGTGCAACACCCGGGGACATGGGGGGACAGGGGGATGTGTGACACTCAGAGGACATGGGGGGACACAAGGATGTGTGACACCCAGGCAACACCCAGGGACACGGGGACATGGAGGGACACGGGGACGTGTGACACCCGGGGACACCCGGGGAACATGGGGGGACACAGGGACTTGTGACACCCGGGGGACATGGGGACATGGGGGGGACATGGGGATGTGTGACACCCAGGCAACACCTGGGGACATGGGGACGTGTGACACCCAGGGGACACCCGGAGGACATGGAGGGACACAGGGATGTGTGACACCCAGGCAAGACCTGGGGACACGGGGTAGGAACAAGAGCACTGGGACACCAGGATGTGCAACATCCGGGGACAAGGGGGGACACGAGGACACGGAGACACCCGGGCAACACCCGGGGACACGGGGACATGGGGGGACACGGGGACGTGTGACACTTGGCGGACACCCGGGGAACATGGGGGGACACGAGGACGTGCGGCACCCGGGGACACGGGGACATGGGGGGACAGGGGGATGTGTGACACCCGGGGACACCCAGAGGACATCGAGGGACATGAGGCTGTGCAACACCCGGGGAACATGGGGGGACATGGGGACGTGCAACACCCGGGGACACGGGGACATGGAGGGACACGGGGACGTGTGACACCTGGGGGAGACCCAGAGGACATGGAGGGACAGAGGGATGTGCAACACCCGGGCAACACCCGGGGACACGGGGTAGGAACAAGAGCACCAGGACACCAGGATGTGCAACACCCGGGGACATGGGGGGACACAGGGACGTGTGACACCTGGGGACACCCGGGGACACAGGGATGTGTGACACCCGGGGACATGGGGGGACACGAAGATGTGCAACACCCGGGGGACATGGAGGGACACGGGGATGTGTGACACCCAGGCAACACCCAGGGACACGGGGACATAGAGGGACATCAGGACATGTGACACCTGGGGACACAGGGACATGGGGGGACAGGGGGATGTGCAACACCCGGGCAAGACCCAGGGACACGGGGTAGGAACAAGAGCACCAGGACACCAGGATGTGCAACACCCGGGGACATGGGGGGACACGAGGACGTGTGACACCCGGGGGACACCTGGAGAACGTGGAGGGACACAGAGATGTGCAACACCTGGGGGACATGGAGGGACACGAGGACGTGTGACACCCAGGGACACCCGGGGACACGGGGACGTGTGACACCAGGAAAGACCTGGGGACATGGGGACATGGGGGGACACGAGGACGTGCGACACCTGGGGGAGACCCAGAGGACATGGAGGGACAGGAGGATGTGCAACACCCGGGCAACACCTGAGGACACGGGGTAGGAACAAGAGCACCAGGACACCAGGATGTGCAACACCCGGGGACATGGGGGGACACGAGGACACGGAGACACCCAGCACCATGGGGACACCCAACGCCATAAAGACACCCTAAATCATGGAGACACCCAATGTAGTGGGGACACCCAATCCATGGGGACACCCAAAATCATGGGGACACCCAATCCATGGGGACACCCAAAATCATGGGGACACCCAATGTCACGGGGACGTTCAATGCCATGGAGACGCCCAACACCGTGAAGATGCCAACACCAAGAGGACACCCAAGGCCATGGGGACGTTCAATGCCACGGAGATGCCCAATAGCACAAAGACACCCAACGCCATGGGGACACCCAGCACCGTGGGGACACCCAACACCAAGAGGACACCAACAAAAGGAGGTGCCCGACGTCATCAAGACACCCAATGCCATGAGGACACCAAACACCACGGAGTCACCCAGCACCACAGAGGGTGCCCAATGTCACAGACACCCAAAATCATGGGGACACCCAACGCCATGGGGACACCCAACACTGTGGGGACACCCAACACCGTGGGGACACCCAATGCTATGGGGACACCCAAAATCATGGGGACACCCAACGCCATGGGGACACCCAATGCCATGGGGACACCCAAAATCATGGGGACAGCCAACACCGTGGGGACACCCAACAGCAAGAGGAAACCCAAGGCCATGGAGGTGCCC
>NW_010157748.1:0-3060 GCF_000695765.1 Mesitornis unicolor
GCGGTTGCCGCTCCAATTACGGGACTTCGCAGAACATCGTTTGCGAGCACTGTTTAAATTCAGTTGAGTGTCGCTGTCGAACACCTGGCCGTTTATTAAACATCGTTTGCGAGCGCTGTTTAAATTCAGTCGAGTGTCGCTGTCGAACACCTGGCCGTTTATTGGGCAAATACTTCTCGTTTGTCAGATTTGGGCGGTAATTTTTCTGATGCAGGGAATTAGGGGGCTCAATCTTCAGCGCTGGTTTTAATTTAGAGGCATCTATGGCCGTGTTTGCTCTGCTGGCGATCGGGGAGACAAAGCGTGGATAATTGGCATTTCTGAGCCAACTGCTGACTGCAGCCAGTTAGCCGAAAAGTGACAATTTGTGGCTCCCACAGTAAGGCGGCACGGTATTGGAATATAAATCGATTTCCATGTTGGTATAAGTTCAGAAACGACCTGGTTTTTATATTTGCATGGGCTCGAGCGCTTGTGCCATAAAGCTCAACGGCTCAGTTCGTGTCACAGCAATGAGGGGTGAGTCGTCTGTCTCTTGCATTGGTCCTTCACGCGGGAGCAACGTGGCTTGTAGTGGCTGGTGTGAAAATCAAATTTTAGTGCAGGTTTTATCTTTCCTTCTTGTAGAATGTAAATCTGAGCATGTGAACCTCTTCAGCTGCACTGCGTTGGCCTGAAGTTTTTCCTCTATAAAATATCAAGCAGTGATCTGTTGAGTGTGCTTGCTTGTAAATTGGGTTTTGAGCTTCCGAGGAGCAACGAGTACTTCTCTTAATGCAAGAGGGAGCAGCAGATCCATCTGGACTCGTGTCTGGGACTTCTCCACCTCTCCTGGACCTTGAGTGTTGCAGGTTTGGGTGGTTATCCTGTACTCAAATCTGCCAGCGTTCAGTTGAGCACCACGACTCCTCCTTCTCCTGTCCACACCTACACCATCATTACAAACTCTCTGGGATCTCCCACCTCCAAATCACGCTCCACTTTCAGCTTGCTGTGTGTCAGAGTTGTTCAAGTTAAAATTAATTGCTGTAAGACCCTTCCTTGTCTCAAACTATGATTTAACTTTTCTGTCTAGACAGTTTTTCCTGGTGGAACGGGTTGTTCTTGCACTTTTGAAGGCTTGTGGGGTCAAGTCAGCTTCAATTTTCTCCTTAGCTTCAAAATTTGGGATATAGTTTTGCTCTTTGTTTAAAATAGATCCGTGGTGCCTCTAAAAAGGGGATGTCTGCCTGTGTGGTGTGACACCACATTGCACAGTGGTGCAGTCGCTGTGACCAGGGCATGGATCCACCCGACCAAGGCATGGATCCACCTGACCCAGGGCATGGATCCACTCAGCCAGGGCATGGATCCACCCAAGCAGGGCATGGATCCACTAACCAGGGTATGGATCCACCCGACCAGGGCATGAATCCACTAACCAGAGTATGGATCCACCTAAGCAGGGCATGGATCCACTCAACTAGGGTATGGATCCACTCAACCAGGGCATGGATCTACTGACCAGGGTATGGATCCACTCGACCAGGGCATGAATCCACCTGACCAGGGCATGGATCCACATGAGCAGGGTATGGATCCACCCGAGCAGGGCATGGATCCACTGACCAGGGCATGGATCCACCCAACCAGGGTATGGATCCACCTGAGCAGGGTATGGATCCACCCGAGCAGGGCATGAAACCACTGACCAGGGCATGGATCCACCCGACCAAGGCATGGATCTACCCGAGCAGAGCATGGATCCACTGACCAGGGCATGGATCCACCCGAGCAGAGCATGGATCCACTGACCAGGGCATGGATCCACCTGACCCCAGGGTATGGATCCACCCGAGCAGGGCATGGATCCACCAACCAGGGTATGGATCCACCCGACCAGGGCATGAATCCACTAACCAGGGTATGGATCCACCCAAACAGGGCATGGATCCACCCGAGCAGGGCATGGATCCACCTGACCCAGGGTATGGATCCACCCAGCCAGGGCATGGATCCACTTACCAGAGCATGGATCCACCTGAAAGCAGGCTCAGCAAAGGCTGTTTTTCAACAGCAATGGATTGAGCGATCTGGTTTACCATATGGCTGTAAATGCACTGCATGTTCTTGCAGGGTAATGGGCATTACAGGAAAAAGTGGTTAAAGAGAGTGTGGATGCACTCTTGGGCACCAGCAGCACTTTTGGAAGGGTTAAGATGTTGGCGCAATCATGGTCTATGAGAAGCTTTGCTTCGTTCCCTTACAGATGCAAATATCCTTTATTTTTTCAGTGTAGGTGTCTTTTTCTGCCCTTAACTGCACATTAACCCTGCACAAAGGCAAGGACTTGCAATGCTTCCCCTCCCTTTTGGAGAGTCAACATCCACATTTCACTGTCAGATGTCTCCATTCACTGGAATTTATATTCTTCTATCCACTCGATAAATTGCTAAACTTGAATGCAAATAGCTTGGGTCTTGACTGAGGTCTCATTGTAGATAGAGACTTAGTAAATCTGGAGCTGTTCGGGTGTAATAGACACCTACATTGGGCAACTGAATCGCAGGTGAGGTTTCTCTTGAGTACGAAGGAACGGTCGGCACATGTCCCTCTATTCTTATATTTAAATGGCCTAATCTGTGCCTGAATCCCATCAATCTCATCTGCACAAGCAAACAGATGCTTTCT
This sequence comes from Mesitornis unicolor, assembly GCF_000695765.1. Taxonomy (NCBI): domain Eukaryota; kingdom Metazoa; phylum Chordata; class Aves; order Mesitornithiformes; family Mesitornithidae; genus Mesitornis; species Mesitornis unicolor. The sequence continues at coordinate 2,671 of NW_010157748.1, forward strand.
TCTGAGAAGTTGAGGAGTTAACATCTCCAAGACGATTTGAGAGCCACCTGCCCAACAAGGGTCATCACGCCCTGCTCCTCCCCTGGGTGGCTGCTGAGTTTCCTTCATCCCTCGGTGAGCTGGGTCAGCTCAAAAATACCAAATAAAAGCCCTGTGTTCCTGTGTTTGGCTCTCCGCTGAATCAACGACTTGCCTTGGCTCATTCAGGATGTTCATGGAGTTTTTCCTGATCCTTCATCACTGAGGCTGTTGGAGTTGGCTGGAGAGCACCAAGAAAAATACACGTTTTCTGCCAGGTATTTCACCAGGACACGTTGTATTTGTGTTTAAAGAGGAACTGAAACCAGGAACACTGTTTCTCACAGAATCCCAGAATGTGAGGAGTTGGCA
>NW_010157749.1:0-24149 GCF_000695765.1 Mesitornis unicolor
GATGTAGATGTAGATGTAGATGTAGATAGCCATTATAACGGCCCAAAGCTCAGCCCCATCCCAGGAGCCGTTCCCCCATCCCATCCCCTACCTCTGGGCAGCCGGAGGTCCCCGAGGCGCAGCTTCTCCTGCAGTTGGTACAGAGCCATCTCCTGCAGCCGGGCCCTCTCCAGCTCCGAGAGGCTCTGCAGCGGCACGGGCTGCATCCTGGCACCCTGTGCTGAGGAAAAGGTGCTCTGAAAAACACCAACATACCAATTAGAGAGCGGATCCTTGGACACGCAGAGGACACTTGGTCATCCTTCCCCTCCCCAAAAAGCCACCTCACGCCACCTCACTTGGAGCTCCAAAGGAAAGGCCTTGGGGGCATCAGGGAGCGCAAGGGGGGGACCCAGTCCCAGCTCCCAAAACCCCAGCAGCCCCCAGGGCTTGGCGTTGCTCCCTGGCCCATTCCAGCCGCCACCTCTGACCCCACAAAGCCCAACATGGACCCACGTACATGAAATTTCTCCCTTTCCAGCAGCGAGGCCCCAGCAGACCAAGGCAGTGGAAGTTACCAAGGTTACTGCAGCCATCGGGGGCTCTCCTGGGTGTTTTTGCGGGTCCCTGGTGAGGACCGGAGCCAAATCCCAGACCTGCATTGCGCTGGGTGCTCGCACCACCCGTCCCAGGCCATGGTCCAAAGAGCAAAAAACAGCAGCAAACGGAAGAAAGGACCAAGGTTACTGGGGTGTGCGCAGAGAAAATGCAGTCAGGGTGCAGGAGATGAAGAGAGCCTTCCCAGAGAGGGTTTTGATGGGAAATGAACGGCTGGGAAGCTCCTGGAGCTGGTGATGAGGAGGGGGGGGAACCCACAGCGACTGCACAGAGTCCAGCATCGGTCTCGCATCGGTCACCCCCCCAAGGGCTGGAGACAAGGGCAGTGTTTCCTTTGGGCAGGTTTTCTATTTCTGAAGATATTTAGAAAGTCACATAGAGTAAAAATAAATTACATATATAAACAAGTTGTTACGAACGCCGCACAAGGGAGCACCAAAAAGGGAATCCAGCTGAAGGCAGAGGTACTCTCCAAACATCAGATGCTCACTACAAAAGCACCGTGGCTCATGACCAACACAGGATGCGGCTCAGCACCTCGGGGTGACCAAAATTGGGGGTGCCCCTGGCTGTCCAGGAAGGGCTGGGATCCCCTCCCATAGCAGCCAAGCCCGCAGCCAGCCCAGGGGATGCCTCAAAGGGAAAGGGTCTCAGTTCCTGCTTAAATTTTAGGCAGTGCATCCACATCTTACTTGAAAAAGGGCTTTTTCATTACTGAATTATTAAAGACCATCAGGAGCCGATCTTTGGGCTCTGCTTTGGCCGCCCCTCAGCTTTCTGCCCCCCACACTCCCGCCAAGCTCAGCGATGAATGCAAATGCAATACACGGCTTTTTATTACTTTCTTCCTCCAGAAAAAACAGATAAAACTCCTGTGGAGGGAAGCAGCGGCCTTTAGGGATGTATTTTCTTCACTGTCTCAGCAGGGCTGCCTGCAAGAGGTCAGTTTTAAAGCAAAATAAATAACCGGACCTACCAGGCTGTGCAGACAGGGATGCTGGGAAGCAGCCTGGGCGGGAGAGGGGGGCGCAGAGAAAACCTCAGCTTTGAGGGGCAGGGGCACCCCCAGCGACCGCTCCCGAGGTTCTGCCATGCCAGAAACAGGCGGACAGATGGACAGACAGTCAGTCCTGGACGGACGGACTGCCCTGGACGGACGGACATCACCGTCCTGCGGGCGCAGGGAGCGGTGGCCGGAGCGGAGGCACAGGGGATGCGGCGGGAGGAGGAACCGAGGCGAGCGGGTGTTTATCTGCCCCGCCGCAGCGCTGCCTGAGCAGCCCCGTAACAGCCCGATAAAACCACCACCACCGCCAGCTTCCATCAACCATTAACCCCCAAAGCCCTGGCTTCAGTTCTCACAACAAGCCTGTATTAATGCTCGCGGGAGCGGGCATGGGGACCATCGGCAACCCCAAACTCCCCGAGGGCAGCACAGCGGCGGGGTGGCTGCCCCGAGGTGGGTGATGCCCTGCATAGGGGATCTCGTTTAAGAGCTCAGCCCAGGCAGGCACCCGGTGCTCCTGCAAGGGGGAAAACGCCAGAACACAGCAGGGGCAGAAGCCAAAGTACTGCAAATCCTCCCTCGGAGGGGATGCTGCAAGGGGAATCATCATGAAAACAGCAATAAAATGCCTTTCACTGGGAGCGTTAACGCAGCATTTCCTCTCTGCGATGACTTTCCCTGCATATTTTTAGGACTTGGGCTTATTTGAGGAAATCCCATGGGAAAAGCTCAGCTCAGCCTCCCCCCGCTGTACCCCAGGAGCTGCGGCTGCTCCCCTATTTCCAGCAGCAAAGCCGCTCTGCCCCTGTTGGATTCGGGGCTGCATTTACCTTCCTGGCTCCCTCCTGGCAGATTGGGCTCCCGTCTCCTGCTCCAAGCCGACGGGTCCCGAAACGGAGCCTCCGCTGTGTCGCTGATCCCTGACCGGGACGAAAAGTGCCGGAGAGGGGAGGCTGCAGCCGAACGGGGCCGAGGGGAGGAGAGGGGTGATGAGAACGGGAGGTTTCTGCCAAAAGAGCCAGGGAGAGGGCAGGGCTGGATGGAAAGGAGCCGCACTTCCCACGCCTGACAGCGTCCCTTGGCCAGGGACCCGCCGTTGCTCAATGCATCTCCTCCATCCCCCTCCATCAGTGGCCAGGGCATCCACGAGGGACAGGGCAGTTCCAGCAGCTGGGAGGGAAATTTGGGGTCTGGGTGCAGGTCCATGAGGGCAGGGGATGAGTTTGGCCTTGGCTCTCCATGGACACCTCTCAGCTGCTCCATCGCAGCAGTGATGGGGTCTCCAGGCACAGGGCCTCTGCACCCACGATGTGCTGGATACAGACCCCGAGCCTTGCAAATCCACAGCGAGATGTGTGCTAACATCCAAAAATGGCATCTTCTTGCGCATCAACACACCCACGTGGACCTCGGGGACCTCAGGGACTGCAGCCGGGCTCCTGATCCATGACACGGTGATGACAGGGATCCAGCAGTGCATTGGCTGGGCAGATCCACACTGTCCCAGCTGGGAACATGGTGCAAAGCCCCCAAAAGCCACCCAGGTGCCCATACCAGGACACATCCCACCCCAGGCACAGCTCTTACACCTCCAGAGCACCTTTCTGCAGGAGGGCCAGGGTTATCCTCAGGCTCCCTTCTAAACCAGACACCTCCTGCTCATCCAGGACTCGGCTCTGCTGCTGCCCAAGGGATCCCCACAGCTCCCGACCCTGCAGGCACCAGGGGCCACATTTGGAGAGGCCACAGCCAGGCCTGCAGCCCCCTCCAAAATGTGTGGCCATGGCACAGGGACCCTTTTGCTGAGCTCCCCTTTTCTCTGCATCTCCTCACTGCTCGTCTGTGTCACCAAACCTACCCCGGTGATGCTGTGCTGCACCATCACCACCGCCAGCAACGCCATGTGCTTGGAGGAGGGAAGGAGGAGGTGATGGTCCCCAAATTCACCCCATTGGATAAACATCAGGAGACTGCAGGGGAAGCAGGGAGCATTTCACAGCCGTTTGCCACTGATTCCTTACCCAGTATTTGTGAATGCACCACAGGGCAGCGAACCCTGCGGTGGCAGAGGAGCGGGGATGGAGCATCTCCTCTCCTGCAGCAGGCAGTGAACGCTGGGGGAGAAAAAGAAAGCACAGGGCCACGATTTGCCCATAAAAAATGTTTATTCCTTAAAAATACAAGGTTCACCTGCAGTGACACAGTAATTCAGGATGTTTCTTCAGAAGAGTTTTCATCTGCATCCAGCACAGCCAGGCCCTCGGTGCCAGGAGCTGCTCCAGGGGCACAGGAGCTTTGTGAGAGCTTTAAACCAGATTTGGAGGGGGACAAAACCTCACCAGAGCTCAGTGGGGGTGGCAGGCCAAGGTCTGGGGGACGAGGCACCAGCGAGGCCCTTCAGTCTGCAGTTTTGGAGGGGTAGGGGATGGGGAGCCATGCAGCGGCAGAGATGTGAGGGTGCTGATGTGTCAGAAACCAGGGAATCGCCTGAGAACAGGCACAGAGGAGTTGGGGCTTCTCCCCCAGAAAGGGTGGCGGGATCAAGAGCCCGGCTGAAGCACATCCACAGCCACGCACACAGCACGGTGACAGCGGGAGGAGCTGGGAGCCATTGCACGGCCAGAAGAGAAGTGGATGTATAGGGGCAATCAGGGAAACACGGTGGGAGCTGGAGGTGTCCCCAGCGCTGGGTACCGGGGCCAGCTCTGGTTAACACCTTTGTGACCCACCTGGACCTCAGTTCTTCAGATGACACCAATTTTGGGGGAGTGTTGGTCTGCAGGAGGGTAGGGAGGCTCTGCAGAGGGACCTGGCCATGGGCAGCAGCGTTTCACCCTGCACCTCACCAACCTCTGCAGCTGGGGAGCAGCCTGGCACTTACCGAGAGCACGGGGACAGCCTCTGGGGGGGGAAGATTTGGGAGTCTGTGCTGCTTGTGGCACCGCCAGGAGTTCAGGCTCCGAAGCAGAGCGAGTGGGGAAATGTGGTTATTAAACCATTACTGACAAAGGGCTGATGTGGGCTCCCTGCTCCACCCCATCAGCAGAAAATTCACCTCCTTCCCATGTACAAAGTTATTTACAGGCTCTGCAGCACACAGAGCACCCGTGGCACTGCCCGAATCGCACCCGGCTCCCCCTCTGAGCCTCGCTGTTAAACCATTAACAGAGAAAGCAGCAAGGAAGAGGACCAATTGTGAATCTTCTGTTTAAACAGACCTGGGTTTAATCATAGAAATGTCTAAAAATCCACCTTTTCAATCTCTTTTGGTGGTTCTAGAAACCAGAAAATGCCTCCTTGATGCTGCTTCAGAGGACAGTCTATGGCTGTTCCTACCATCAAAAGAAGGTACGGGACGAGAGATTTGGGCACACGAAACACACACAACATTGGCAAAACAAGTAGTCAACACGCTGTGCTTAGAAATACCAGACAGGAGCTTTTTTCACCGTGTGTCCGTGAACGGGCAAAGCGCTGTTCCACGTCACCCACCCCAGCAGCTGCAGAGCTCCACGTGCCCTCCCGCACCGCTCCACTCTCACAGCTTCACTCACACCGCGGCCCAGCCGTGTCCGTGACGTGTGCGAGGTGACCACACCAGCAGGGCAGGAGCATCCCGGGTTCTCTCGGTGCTCAGCCGGAGCTCAGGTCATCTTCAGCCCATCGAAGCCACAGAACTTCCACCTCTTCTCCAGGCTGGCCCCGACGCCGCTCAGCTCCTGCCTGAAGGTGTTGTGCAGCCGTGTCATGAGCACCTCCACCTCGGCCGTGCAGATCTGGGGAACACGGAAATCGTCACCACCACAGACACTTCTGGTCACTGTCGTGACTGCTGATACTCGAGCTCACACACGTTCCATCACTGAGCACGCCCAGCCTTTCCTGTCCAAAAAGCCGGGGACAGCACCAGACACACAGCACTCTGGGGTGAGATGGCTGCAGGTACAACCACCACCAGAAATAAGGGGGGGCAAAAGGATTGTCCCAATTCTTTCCCACTATGAAATGCAAGATAATGGATTAAAAACCTCTCAAACATTAAAGCAGCCGAGTACTTTTACTGCTGCTGCACGAACAGAGCTCTCACTGGGTACAGGAATCAGGGGCAGGGGGAATTAACACTCACATTGTGAACCCTCACAAGCATCGATCTCCAGTGCAGCTACCACAGCCCTACAGCACAGGAGCTGCTCAGATAGAGCTGAGATACCAGACCTGGAGGTTACACGAAATCCAAACCTTCAATGTCTGCCATTGCCAAGGGTAAAGGATGCACCTTTCCACGAAGTTTACTGTAGAAACTCCCAGTGACCCTTTCCTGCACCACAGATCACCAAAGGAAGCGCCAGAAGGCGGATGGACGATACCATGGCGTTTCTTTAGCAGCAGCAAAGGAAAACAGAGGCAGCTGCTCGTCATAGACAAACTGAGAACCAGAATGAGCAGATACATTATCAGATACATCTTGAAAGGGCTGGAAAACGCAGGCCAGCGAGCTGCGCTTTCTGAGAGCAGGGAAAACTAAACAGTAAGTTATAAACAAGAGCAGCTGAAGTGCTGGTCCCAAGGGATGATTCCCCTGGTGGTCAGGCTCTGCTCTGGGGCGCTCCAAGCTCCGAGGTGCCATTTCCTTGAGCCTTCAGAAGCCTTTGCACAGCCTCAGTCACTCCAAAAAGGAGCCAAGGACACACAAATGCTGCAGGAAACAGCAGCTTCTTCTCACATGGGGCAAACGCACGAGCGCTGCTGTTATTGCCTCCTTGACCCCTCCACTCGTCACAGAGCCCTGCAGCAGGGACAGCGACCCCGCGCGCGCGCTTCCGTAGCGTCAGGGCCTTGCACAGCACCCTCCTGAAAACGACTGCACTGACAGCATCAAAACAGATGGAAAAGACTCAGAGAAGGGCTACGGGATCAGAAATACGTAAAAACTCTGCTCAGAGACACAGAGACAGAGCCAGTGGTCAGCCTGGAGAGAATACACACAAACAGCGGCATGGCAGACGCTACAAGATAATAAACTGTGCAAGAGGAGGGTTGTTTGCTCTCTTCCTTAGAGGTCATAAGGATAAGGGAAAAAGAGGCAGCAGATTGAAACAGAATAAACAAAAACATATTTTAGGTTGAGACTTTAAAGACGGAATTCAGAACACAGCCACCATCAAAGGTCTTCTTGAGTTACGAGGACTGCACATGAACATCAGCAGTTTGAGCATCATCTTCGGCTCCGATTCACGTTAACGCTGAGCTGGGTAAGGGCTGGGCCGTGTCCAGCAGTGAGGGAGGTCCCTGCCCACAGCAAGGGGGGTCTGGATGATCTTTAAAGGTCCCTCCCAACCCAAACTGTGATTCTAAGGCAGTTCGCCCTTCCCCTTGTCCTCCTCCAGCAAATTATGGCAGTGAACAGACCCCGTCCTCAGCGTGCAGCCCGGGCAGTGAGGCTCTCCAGCAGCCACACAGACCCCGTGCATTCGGGGACAGACACGGGGCCCAGGCTGGGAGCGCTGGCACACCCACCTTGCTGTCCAGGCGCTGCAGGTAGGAGCAGATGTACTCGATGCTGGCTCCAAACGGGTGCACGTGAAGAAACGTCGAAATGATTCCTGGGGAAAGGAACAGCACAAACATCACTGCTGAGAGCACAGCCAGCAGAGAGGACCCCTTCCCTCTCACTGCAGACACCAGCCCATGACTGGGCATGGACAGACCCATCTGGATAACAATAAATCATGTGTTGTTACGCTCAAATCGAACGTAGAGGGAGAACTTGGCTGAGTGACAGTGAACTAAAGAAAATGCTTTGTCTCAGCAAGACAGGGACTTCTGTCCCTCCTTGGAATGCTCCAGAAAATCCCCAGCTGCCCAGTGCTTTGGGCTGAAAAGCCAGGGCATGCCATGTTAAATTATTTTTCTATATTACTAGGAATAGGAAAGGGGAAAGGAAATTAAAAGGGTGGCAGATACACCCGTGCTGTGAATCGGAGGTCACAGTGCCTTCAGGAGCATCACTCAAAAACACTGGCAGTATTTCCCATCCCAGGGGAACTTCATGGGCTCCCTCCTCCATTGGCACGGCCAAAGGAAGCTGTGAGGCCACCTTGAAGCAAGTCCTGCTCAGCTGAGGTGTCCAGCACCGTCACCGAGGCCACCAGAACTCACCAACCAGCAGAACCTCTCGCTCGGACTTGACGGGACTGTGGCTCAGCGTCTTCTCCACGGGACATTCCTTCTCCTGGCTGCAGGCACACACCCGGGATGTGCTGCTCTCCTGCAAAACCCAAACACACCTGACAGGCCCCGCCGCACGCACAGCAGGCGCTCTCACACGAGCTTGGATGGCCTGGCCAGAGCCTGTGCTTGCCTTGTGGCTCCTGTGAGTCACCGCATTCACCACATCCCTGGATCCGCTGTTTATTTTGCAAACTGCTGCCAAGAGAGCACAGCTACGGCCACTGCTGGCTCTGAGCTACCGACTTCGACTGAGCCCTTGGAGTTAAGCAAGATGCCACAACCACACTTTATCAGCCCTCTTCACTGCTCGAGAAGGGCCTTATTTTAAGTAACAGAGGAAGAAGCAGCCTAGAAGGCAAGCCTTGCAGGGACTAATTGAGATGCAGATGTTTATTTCTCAGCTGCCCAAACCGAGGCAATGTGATTAACCAGGCGCCCAATGGCTGCAACGGGTTTAGGATCAGACTGTCCTTGACTCGTACTGAATTAAACCAGGATTTTGCATAATTTATCATCCCCAAAATAAACACAGGACTGGCAGCGTGCACTAAAAGCAGGACTTTCTTTTACTCCCAAGCTTTATGCGGAATTCCAGTGGTCTGGGAGCTGCAGACAGCTATAATTGGAAATGGCCTCCAGTCAGTAATGAAACGGGCTGGACTTGGGCCAGCAATGAAGAGGGAATTGAACGGCCCCTCAGGTTCACCCGGCTGCTTACACCAGGGTAATTCTCTACTACACGGGGCGGAATCCACGCAGCCCTGGCCCGTGCAGGCTGGAATCTGCTGCTGCAGGAGACAGGGAAGGTCTGCGCTGTGGAAACTGCTCTGGGCTGACACAGGGGCTCCAGTTCAGCCAGTAGTGTTCTACTGGAAATGCACCGGCAGCTTCCTCTGGAGATCCAGTGGGAATTTTTGACAGCAGGTTGAAATACCAGCACAAGAAGTTACCTTGCACACCAAAAGCCATTTCTACACCACAGCATTGCAAATGCCTATTGTTCTTCCAGCCAGACAGTGCTAGCAATGGGTAACTGGATGATTTGAATTTGTGCATAAGGAGTCTGTGCACACCACGCTCACACACCTCACCACAAACCAACCTTCACAAGACTGCTCATTTTGCAACGAGGCATCACTAATTCCCTCAGTAAGCCATTCTGACCACAGCAGAAAAGAAACTCATACTTACATTGCCTTGACAATCACTGGTGTCTCTCTCCTTGTCCTCTTCATCTGCCATGCTCTGCTGTACAGAGGGAAGGAGAAGGAAAGGTTGCTGACGGCAGCGTTACTGCTGTTCTGGGACATCAGGCACTGAGCAGCTCTGCTTTCCAAAGATAACTGCTCCTCAGCCAGGGCACAGCATCTTCCACAAGGGTGCAGAGGACAGAGGTCCTCCACTGCACTCGTGATGGACCTGACACCCAGGGACTGCATTTACTACTGCGAACGAGGAAGCACTGGGATGGCACATACCTGCTCCTTCAGGTTTTCCAACAGTGTTTCTATTTTCAGTTTATCTTCTTTCACTTTTTCTAGCTCGGCTTCTCTCTTTTTGTACTCATCTTGTACTTTCAAGAGATGCTAGAAGAGAAAACAAACTCAGTTATTAACTTGCCTTTCACCCCCTACTATTTAAAGAATAGGAAATCAGTAAGGGCTTTTCCATGAAGACCAGACAGATCATATGCAGAACAATTAACAGGTTGCAAGAATTATACATCTTTTCCACAATGTACCTTAAAAACTTCTGTTTATTACCATACAATAAAGCACGACTTTGTAAAGAGGGGGCAGTAATTCATCATCAACAAACCCCGAAACAAAGCACACGTTGTGCGCCAGGCTGCGGCCTGACCCATGCCAGACCTAACTCCTCCTCACCCCCAGAGCAAGACCTGTCCTGTGCATTTCCCTGAGCACAAAGCCCAGTAAAGCTTAGAAAAGGCATCAAAGCAAGCTTGGGATTTCCCATGTTCTTGCCTGTGCTGGTAACCAGGATCTCACATGGTTTTGGAGGGGGTAAGCACAGGCTCAGCACTCCAGAAGTCACAGCGTGGTCAAGCTAAGAGCACACAAGGAATCCAGCCTCTGGGTTGTTTCCATGCGACTCAGTTCACACAACCAAACTGTTTGGAATGTTCAGTTGGTTGGGTTCTGGGTTGGTTTGTTGTGGGAACGCTGGAAATGACAGCAAGCTGCTCCCATTTGCCAGTTTTGTGCCCGCTAAAAACCAAAATGCCTTTGCCTGTTTCTGCCCCACATCACAGCCCCTTTGCCTTTGGAACACGGCCTCAGCCATAGAAAAGCCCAGGCCCACCTTCTGCATGCCCTGCAGCGCCTGCTGGAGGAGCTTCATCTGCTGCTCCTTGGTGGTGTCCTCATCCCTGCTGGCTTTGCCTTGCTCCTGCTTCAGCAGCTCCACCTCGTTGCGGTAGGCGTCCAGCTGCCAGCGCAGGCTGTCGTTCTCTTCTTTCAGGGCCTCCACCTGCGACACCAGCGCTGCAAACAAGGCGGGCAGGCATCAAAAGTCCAAGAAGCAGGGGCACGAAGGCCCTGGGTGCTCTCCACCAGTGCACAGAGGCTCTGTAGCTCCCAGTGCAGAGTTACAAATGCAGAGCACCAGAATTAATTTCTCCCCTCACTGTTTGGATGCCTCTTTAGCAAACGAGCTCCTCTGGACAAAGAGCATCTCTCAAGAGTGACTGAAGATTTTAGGTAGGAAGAAAAAGAAAAAAGGAGCAACAAAACACATGGGGGTGGAACGACCATGGCTGCACGTGGCACCAGCAAGTTTAGGAACTGCGAGGGGAAGGCAGGACCACTGTTAGGCAAGAAAAGCCTTCCAATGACAGGTGATAAAGTCCCTAACACAGCCCGTGGCAGCGGGAAACGTACCTGACCACCACTGAAACACTCGTGTAGTCAACAACATCTGTGTTACACACGGCTGTGCCTGTGTCATGACCCGCACACGTGGCAGGGAGCTCACAGCTCCTTCACTACAGCTCCACGGACCATACATTTCGCTAGGGACTGCATGGGTGACCGTGCCCATCACAGGCAGAAGGGACCACCACTGAGGAGAAGACAGCTCCAAATAACTGCTGCTGCAGATTTTACTCTGCCCGTGACAATTCTGGGGTACAAAACAGCCAGAATGGGGCTCCTGAAAGAGCCCACTGACAAATACTTTGTTTATGAGCTGCAAAAAGTGGCTTTACCTGATTCTTCCGTTTCTTTCATCTCTGATGGATCTTCTATTTCTTCATCAGACATTTCCATTTCCTCCTCTCTTCGAATACCCATTAGTTCATCATTGTGAATGTTACGGATTTCCTAAGGTTCAAGAAAGTAGAGGGTTGTTTATTTTAACAACGATTACAAGGAACAGATTGGTTGGATAAAAAGATGCTGAAATCTAAGTCTGCAAAATGCAACTCCATGGTACAAGAAAGAGGAAATAACTAAAAAATAAAATGGATTCAGCCATCACTGACAAGAATGCCTGACTGAAGCCAGCAAACTGTGAGAAACTGTGCTAGGCTGTATCTTCTCAGGAGATACCAGCACCCACCTGAGCTGGGACTGCACCAAACCTGCTAGGGCTGCACATTCACCAGAGGGGCTGACCACGAGCCCCTTGCTCGACACCTTCAATATCTGCAGCCCCTGAGCCCTTGGAGCTCTGCTGTGCAGCAGCAGGCGGGGATCTCCCCTGAGCAGGGACCTCTCTCAGGGTTACCCCTCAAGGCTGAGGGACCCCTTACCCAGCATCTGACATCTGTCATGAGGTAAGCACCACTCTACATTATGCCTTAAAGTGTATTATATGCATGTATGTGTGTATATATATATATTATGTGTGTGTGTGTGTGTGTATATATATATATATATATAAATAATCTCCAGCTATAGCTTATTAGACATATAGTAGAGTGTTTGACCACTGTCAGCTCCCCACTGCCAACTCACTGTTTAATTACCATTCAATTACTGCTTAATCACCATTTAATTATCATTCAATCATCAATTACTTCTCATTTGACTATCAATAAAACCCCACAATGATGACTTCTCGTAGTAATTCACCTGTGCCAGCAGAACCACCTCAAGTCACCACTGACAAAAATCAAGCCCTGGCCTATGGGATGAAATTCTGCCACAAGCTGTGCCAAGAAGATGCATCTCGTGGGGTCACCTTCCTTTGAGAGAAGGCCCTAAGCTGGAGGGAGCCCGGCAGGCTGCGCCCACAGCAAGCACCCCTGGAAGAGGCCTCAGCAGTGGCCTCACAGCCTCTTCCCACCAGGAGAACTTACCTTGGACCAAAAGACAGCTCCAAATGGAGAGAGCGCTCCCACCCCAGCCATAGTAAGAACCTCAGAAAGCAGGAAAGAGGAGGAGCAGCGGGGCTCAAAGTAGAGGCATAACCTGAACCAGGCTCGCCACCTCATTTATCAGGTATAAAATAAAACCTTTAGCTACTACAAAAGGTCTGACTCCATGGGATTTGGGAATGAAGCCCCAGAAGTGCAGCCTCATGGTGAGATTACAGTTTTCCCAGGAAAACACAGCCACTGAGAGTTTTCAGCGTTGTGGAGGATCCGTCCTCTGCTTTCTACCAGACAGGCCCTGGCTGGGTATCATCCAGCTCTACAGATTTGGCTCAGGTCACAGCTATGCAGGAAGGTGGCCTGCACACACCCAACCCCACCACCAATCACCAGCCTGTCCACTTTGCCCAGATGTACTTCTGATGTTAAATAACCTTAAAGGTGAAAGACGACTGCTGGCTTTCCTGGGACAGACTTGTTTTCCAAGTCTGTAATAAGGAACTCAGTGAGAGAAGCACAGAGCCACAGACTTACGCTAGAGGGAAGGGATGCTGACCAGAGCCACCCGGACAGGCATGGGGGCCCACGACAACCTCATGAGATTCAACACGGTCCTGCAGCTGGGTCAGGACAACCCCTGGTACCAATACAGGGTTGAGAGCAGCCTGAGGAGACTGGGGGATGCTGATGGGTGAAAAACTGGGTGAGCCAGCAATGTGCACTCACAGCCCAATCACACCCTGGGCTGCATCACCCACAGCACGGAGAGGAGGGGATTCTCCTCTGCTCCACTCTGGTGAGACCCCCTGGAGCACTGTGGCCAGCTCTGGGGTCCCCAGCACGGGGGGAACATGAACCTGCTGGAGCAGGTCCAGAGGAGGCCACAGGAAGGGTCAGAGCTGGAACCCCTCTGCTAAGGAGACTGAGAGCTGGGGTTGTTCATCATGGAGAAGAGAGGGCTCCAAGGAGTCCTTATTGCGGCATTTCAATACAAAACATGTAGAGGGGATACTGTGCCACCGAATCCGTACTCCCCACGACGGCCTTTCAATGCAGAAACACAAGTAATATATTTCAATATCTAACACAATAAAAAATTACCAACCTCTGCTTGTTTGCACCACACGCTGATGTTCTTACGCTGAGCTTTCGTGAAATGGTCCCAAGCCTTTTGTTTGGAGGCAGAATGGTACACGGCCACTATCTGCTCGACTGTAGTATCAAATCAGCAGTCAAATCAGGCCAGAATATCATCCAGAGAGGGCGAACAAGAGGAGTAAAGGAGTAAAAAAGTGGAATCAGGCAGGTGGTTTGGCCAACCTTTTCTTACAACACTGTTCTGTGCTGAAGCTATGCTCAGGAAAGGGACTCTGTGCTGGAAAAAAAAGCGTGGGCTTCACCAGGCCCGTCTGTGAGCTGTCAATGCTCACAGAGTCACCATCAACTGGGACAACGGCATCTGCTCTCAGCTGGGAAAAGAAGGCAGCCACATGTCGTGCTGAAAAATACCCCAATACGCTGCGCAACGCTGCCCTCGAGTGCAATGAGTCCACGCGGGCAGCACACGCTCCAAACGGGCTGATCCAGCACGGCTGTGGATGCTGGTGCTTGGGCTGCTCTCCTGCCCAGGGGGCCCAGTCCCAAAGCACAGCACCACAGCCCCAGCACCGCATCCCACCCCTGCCTGCTGCAGGAAAAGGGCTCGGGCATCAGCCACCAACTTCTTGACTCCTTACAAAGTATTTCTCTGGGAAATTTGCAGAGGTTTTTGGAAATACAAAGTGCCTTTGCTGGGATGAGAGATCAACCAACAGCAGAAAGCACATCCATCTAATTTTTTTAATTATTTTTTTTCCACTTGTGATGTAGGCACAATTCTTACAAAATATCAGCTCTCTGCTACTTCAATTAACCCAGGAGTGGCCGAGATATCAGTGGGTGTTTTACAGAGCGGAGCTGCATGCTGCTACTGTCTGTGACTACTTACTCTGCAGGGCTTACTGTATTTCCCTCTGGATCGTGTGCCCATATTTTTTACCATTAAGAGAATTTTAAAAAGCATTAAAAAAAATCAAGTTTTAAATAAGTAACAGCCAAAATTATTGAATATAAAAGCAAAAGTTCGGCATGTTCACAACCTAGCCAAGGGGCTCTAGGAGACTTAGTTCAGTTGTGGAGAAGGCACTCAAAAAAGTGTAAAAAGAAATATTCAGACTTGCTAGAGAAAGGATGTGCAAGAGGCAATGAATGGTTTGAGGAACCATCACAAATCACATCCTGGAACTAACACAGCCCATGCCTCTTCCTCCATCTCATGGTTCAATAAGCACTGGGAACTGAAAGACCCAGGCTGGAAATGCCGTTCTGCACCGGGCTCTCAGCTGTGACTGAGAACGGGCGCTGGGAGCTCTGCTGCATCCTACCTTTGGAGAATTAATCCTGCACTTCGCCGAGGCACCAGATCACCAGGAACTTACCTTGTCTGTGCACAGAACCAGAGTTGAAAAGATGACAGAGCTACTAACAGACTATGATTAAAAGAGGAAAAATATTAAGAATTCATTCTCTCCTCCCCCCAGATGTGGACTCCAATAAAAAGTACCACACGAAACTTTTGCCAGGTTAATGATCTATGCTTGTAAATTCACTGTAGCTGCACAGAAGCAATTGCTGCTTCTTTTCCTGCAGCCCTTTTAGCGTGGCCTTTCCAGCCTCAGAAATTGAGCGTCTTCCCAACAAGGACAGACAAGCCTCATTCAGCACAGAAACACTACTCACACTGAACCAGAATCCCTGAGAGCGCAAGCTTGAATTTCTCTTTCGCTTCCTCCATCTCCTTCTCGTGAGCTGCCTTCTCGTTCACCAGCCTGCGAACGTGGCTGTTGGCCGACTGGATCATGGAGTAGAAGTTGTTGGCCGTCCTCCTGTTCACCTCCCCACGCTCTATCCAGGTCAGCAGCGTCTGGATGGCTTCCAGGAACTTGGTGTCATCTGCAGCGAGAAAGGACACCTTTACACCACAGCAGCACAGGGTCACCTGCGCAGCTTTCGGGTCCTTTCCCTGGCGCTGCTGAAACACTCTCCTTCAAAGGTCAGCTTACTTCAGGCTGCTAATCCCAATTCTTCAAAGCATGGTATTATCAGAGTACGAGGCTATACAAAGGAAGACACGTCTAACATCAAGCTGATGGAGCAAACCACCTGCTGAGGTGCAACAAGAGGAGGACCAACTGCTAGAAACCTGCTGGAAAACTTCACGTGCTCACTCAGATGTACTCTTGTGAAAGAAAATATCCTCCAGCTGCAAAAGAATAAGGCCACACATGGGTCTTAGGCTTCAAAGAAGGTCTTCGGACTTACACTAGTCCGTTTAACATCAACAGGAATGGTTTGGAAAACTCAAGCATGGGTTTGATTTCACTAAAAGACAAAGGATTTTGAAAACGAGATGGCCAGGAGAGCTGCTGAGTGCAGCTGAGGGCTCAGCCTGGACGGGCTCTGCAGGGTCGAGATGGTAACACCGTTTCAGCTCAGCAAGATGACCACAGGAGAACACAACCCTCTGTCCCCCAACAGCACTGGCACAGAAGGGCGGCCGCGGCCCGCAGAACCACTCACCTTTCAGTTTCTCAGCGACAATGCTGCACTCATGGTCGGAGTAATGGACGACGGGAGGCGGGGAGGGCGGGCGGAAGCGCTCCTCTTCCAGCCTCCTGCGATGGCGCTCCTCTCGCGCCAGCATCCGCTGCTTGCACTCCCACTCGTACAGATCGTCCCGGGCCTGGGCAAAATCCACGTGCAGGCGCCCGGTGTCCTTCTTGTCAGTGCTGGAGCCCAGCCTGATGCGATAGCCTGGCAGTGATGACAACAGTGGTCAGACAGGATGGGTGACTGGGGCTCCAGCCACCCATCAGTGCCCATCTCTCATTCCTAAAGGGTCAGAAAGCCCTTGAACAGAAGAGTTTACTGGACAGTTTACTGCACAGGGAGCAATGCTGGAAAGGGAAACATCATTAGGAGGTTGTTTTGCACAGGCTAAGCAAGACCTCATATGATCTATCCCTTCTCTAAACACTAGCAGGGTCTCAAACAGCAACGGTTTAATTTCACACAACCTCTCAGGCTGTGGGGCTCAGCCCTGCTGCTCACACAGAAAAGGCAGAACTGCCTCAGCTTCTTCCACACGTTCACAAAGTCCAGAAGCTGGGAATGGGAAAGGAGGAATGAGAGGTAAGACACGGCAAAGAGAGCAGCAGATGGATGGCAGCAATCTTTGGAACAGCCCCAGTCATCTGGTGAGAGTGGGAATAAGGTCAGCAAACGTGCACATCCACGCAGAGTCTGTGAACACCAACCACGAGGTCCCTGTTCTCCGTGAAACAAGCCTCTTAAAACCCTACAGAGGCAGAACAGGGGCTCCCCAGGCAAAAGGAGCCCAGATGCTTCAGCTCTGATGACTAACAAGGAAAATAAAGTTATAAAAGTCAAGCCCACCACCCAATTAGTGAGCAATTGAGAGCAACTTTAAATTTTCATAGGACCCTTAGGCATCATCTACAGAATCAGCTGGACATTTATCCAGGTAGGATGGGCATGGACTCCAGTGGTACCTCATCCCAATACTTCACAGAGGTTTGCAGTACCCCAGGTAACAAAGCATTGCTATGCCTCCCTGTTTTCATGTATTTAAGCAGAAATGCAATAGCAGCAGAAAAAGAGGTGAACTGACAACACTAGAGAAATCTTCCAATTGCAACACAGCCATCGCTACAACCATAAAGGAGTCATTACATCTCTGCCCCAGAATTTCGAGCTGCCATACCAGAAAGATACAGCGCCTTGTCCACGATGAACTCCTCAGCAAAGCGGATGTGGCAGAAATTCTTCTTGCTCTTCCGATCCCCGCACTGCTCAAACACCTCCATGATGATCTGCTCGGTCGCGTTTTCCGGCAGTCCCCCAACAAACACCGTCTTGCACCCGGGGGGCCTCGATCTTGTTGCTGGAGGGGGAAGATCTGAAGAGAGCCAGAGAAGGGAGCGGACCGGGTCAGTTTTTGGGTTGTCAACACGTGTTCCTTCCATCCGCCTGCCTGAGAGACAACCATGGCTTTCTGCACACACACACACACCCACCTACGCTGCATTCAGCTTCACCGAGCAGCAGATGTATAGCCCTGCTGAGGTGCTGTTCAAGAATGAGCACACTTAAGCAGTTTAATCTGCTTTCCAGTACACCTTCATAACCTTAGCAAAGATCCCCTCTGTTTACTTCAATAGCAATACCAATTTTCCTTGGAAAATTCCTACATCTCTAGCCCTGATCACACCTCAACAGCAGTTTCCACAGTCTAACACTTGTACTGAACACAGTTTTGCATGGATGCAGCGTTCAGAGTTCTTGAACTGGCTGATCAACAAGTATTTAATAAAAACAAAACAAAAAAAAACAACCAAAACCAACCCAAAACTGTTTCCAGCACAGCAAGACAGGTTTTCTTCTGGGGATGGTGAGGAGATGAATGGTCAGACTGGGCATTGCAAGAGCCTTATTTCAAATGCTGGGCACGGGAGCTCCACAGACTCCCACTGCAGGGAGCCCCCCAGGCTCGGGTGCCATCTGCTGGCACCTTCCTATGAATTATATCAACACGCAGTCACAAACTTCTCCTGCAACCTCCCTGCACGATGAAAGCGCCCGATTCCCAGTGAAAAGGAAATCCTCCTTACGTGGGTTAGGTGGGAAGAGAGTGCAGCTCTTGCAGTGAATGATCTCCTTCACCGCAGGCATGTCCGGAGGGATGGGCGGTGGGACTATCCCCAAGCCTGGCATCATGGGGTTGATGGGAGGGATTCCAGTCATCATCCCGAGCGCAGGATCAAAATCTAAATGAGGGAGGGAGTAAGAGAGTCGGGTACAAGTCAGGCAGTGGTTCGGACTTGTAAGTTACTGTTTATTCAGACAGCAAACAGACCCTCCTCACATGCACCAGGGAAAATTAGCCAAATAATCAGCCATAGAGAGGGGACATCGTAATGCAGCTCACCACAACTTCACGTTTGTGCCCTTGGAACTACTTTTTAAAACTGTTTCGCTGTTTATTGCCTCAGCCAAATAGATTTTCTCCATTCAAATAAACTGCTTCCGTTTCCACCCTGCAGACACCACCTCCCATCTAGGGTCAAAACCTTCCCCAACAAGTATCATATCATCCATACAAAGAAATCTGTGGCACATGGAACCAGCCCAGTTTCATTAAGCAGTTTAGGAGCGCAGACAGCTTGTGACACAGGGTTAAGGGCATCACCTTGCAAACCAGACACGTGCAGCAACTTCAGCAGCTAAGAACGTGCCAGAATAATTTGAGTAAAATGCACACAAGCATCTAAGAAAACACCTCACCGTGTGTCTTATCCTTTCTATGCTTTAGTTAGCACTCTGACTGTATCTAGGCAGCATTTTACTTTGGTTTTGCTCCTAGATTTGCATCCAATGGCAAATAAAATTAAACACAGCTGCCAAAGGAGGGATTTTTTATCTGTCCAGAAATTGCAAACCCGAGGGAAGCAATACCTGTGGGCAATCAAACTGGAAACCATACACCTGGACACCTTATGGAGAGGGTTTGAGGGTTTGAGACATTTGGCAGCTGAGCTGTAAGGACCACCAGCACCAGCAGGTATGATGGGGCAGAGAACTCGGGCAGAGCTCCCTCCTGCAAGTGTACGCTGTCTTCTCTACCTCTACCAGCAGCTCCTCTCTCTTTGCAGCAGCAGCAGCTCTGAAGACCTCGGCAACCCCAAAATACCAAGGGACACTGCCACAGAATGCGCAGCCCCAAGCACTGCACAGCCTTTGAATCTGGCTGCCTGTCTCAGATGTAGATGGGTAAAATTAACTTTGCAAGGGATAGACAAAAGTCACAAATAGGCAGAACCGAGTGGTGCAGAGGCAGCGTTTTCCTTTGATCCCAAGCTGGAACCGTTGCAGTGCTATTCATGTCCCCGAGGCAGGCAAGTGCTTTTGTATTCCTCTCTTCACAGCCACCACTGACAGCAATCCAGACACAAGGCAACGTTTAGTGCCCAGACTGGATGTCTGAGTTTGGTCAAGGGCAGGCAAGCAAACCCACTGCTGCAGCTTTTGCAAGCCTCTAAATTCAGTCCCTTCATGTTTTATAGTTTTGTGCCAAGGAGAGTGGTCTCACCTCGCCCTGGTGATTTGCTATTGCTCCAAGGCTGGCTGACAGCAGTGGGTGTGGATGGGTATGGATGCCAACCTGAGAAAATCCCTACTGCAGGAACAGAGGAGCCTGGGGAATGCGAGGGAGGACAAAGCCAAGATGGGCGTTTCCTGATTAAACAAGACTCACAGCTTTCTAAAAGTGTGATGGATACAATTATCAGAAGCAAAAGAACCAGCAGACTAATGCACTATCACGTTATAATGAAAAGTAGAGTGTGCATGCAGGGGCAAACAGAGCCCATGGTTGTCAGAGTTGTTTATTGCTCAAGCAGCAGCATGTGAGACAACTCGCCAGCTGGCACAGAGACCTGCTGCTTCTGGTAAGAAGCTGAGCCCATGGCCACAGGCCAGCACCCGAGAGGCTTGAGAAGCAGATTCAGAAGAGCCAGTCTCCATTTTTAAGAACAGAAAAAGAAGAAAAAAAAAGTCCTCAAGGACTCTACAGAGTTCAAAAACATCAGGCCTGGCAGGCACTTTTTGGTGAAAGCTGTGGTAACCTTTTTTTATACAAAGCTGGCAGTAGGTGGATGGAGTGAGAGGTGCTGTGCATTCATGTTGAACACTGAGGTCCCCTTAAAGTACAAGTGTCACAACTACACCATATATATATATGCTATGCTATACTTTTACTGTGACCTGAAACTTTAGTCCCTCCCAGCTTTCAGCAAGGATGGCCCAAAGCACATCAAGCTTCCGTTGTCTCTAATTGTTAATAGATACCACAGATACAGCCGGACAAACACGGCTTATTGATGGTTTTTGTACGTGGGAGGCATTTATCTAACTCAACTGAGGTAGGTTCTGCCCAAAGACGGGTCTGTGCCCACGCTCACGTACCGGGCAGGAGGGGCTGTCCTGTCATCCCCATGGGAGCCATCCCCAGGTTGTTCATGGCCGTGGTCCAGGCGCTGGGGTCTGACATTGGCAAGCCCATCGGAATGGAGTCCAGGCTCAGATTTCTGCCACCATCTGTCAAGAGGAAAAAAAAAGCGATTGAGAGCTTAGTGTGTGTCTTAACTCTTCTGCAGGGCACGCGCTGCCCAGCAGGGCTCTGCAGCACCAGCATCCAAAACCAACATTGAACGAACATGCTTCCAGTTAGTAAAAAAAAGACAAATCTACTGGGACGGGTACAGCGATTCCACAATGCTTAAAAAAAACCATACAGAAGTTGCTTTTGTTTTGCACAGAAACAGCAACGAGCTCTCACCCAAAGCCATGCAAGCACAGAACCACGAGCACTGCCCCGACTACGGGCAGTGCCAGACCCCAGCTTCACTCCCCTCCGCGCACCCGTGGCACAAACCCCACAGCCCCACAGCCGGCTCTGGTTTGTGCGTACACGGGTGCCCCCGCTGCGGGTGGCCACCGAGAGCCGCCACGCGCTCACCTGCAGGAACGGTCGCTCTCCTCCTCTTCGTGCCCGGGTCGCTGCCATCCTCAGCTGGGCCTTCCGACACCCGCGGGCCAGCAGCGCTGCCCAACTGCAGAGAGGATTTGTTGCTGGCGGGATCAAAGGACTGATGGTTCAAACCTACGAGAGAGAAATGCACTCAGAGACTTTCTTTAAATGACATTTTCTCTAAAAAACAACTAACAACCAAACAAATGTTTTTCACAGACCCATATAAAGTGACAAAATTAGCCACATTTCTGTTAAGGCACGCCTGTGATCCTGGGCAGGGACATCAGCAGGACGACAGCAGTACCAAAGACGACAACTACGCCACCTCAACGCACTGAGGGGCCAAGGATTTTGTACCAAGCCTTTCTCTAGACACACTGCAGCGCCGTGATTTCTGTTCTAGAGGATCCCACATACAATAACTTGTTAATAAACGTGGGTGCTGTGTTTGGCTGTAAATAGACGAGGGTGGATTCAGAGAGCCTGAAGGGACTCATCTCTCGGCTGCTGAAAGGTGAGAATGCAAGGAGAAGCCAAAAAAATAAGCAGTACTTGGCTGGCAACAACAATAGTCACGCCCCAGCATGCAAGATGCCTACAATGCTGTTTCTTAAATACCCCAAAGTCAAAATATCACCAAGGTCATGAGGGCTCAGGAAAACAAATCTCGAACGCAGCAGGTTAAAAATAGAGAGAGGCTGCGTGCAAAGGGACAAGGAGAAGAGAAAAGGAGCAATTGTGGGGTTCACCTCTGCTATCATCCAGCTGATAGGGAAAGCAGCACTAAGGCGTGCTTTCCCACACGTGGGAGTAGGGAAGGACGTGGACAAGCAGCGATGCAGCTGGACACGGGCGCTGCCAGGGCCGAAACGGGCAGAGTCTGGCTGAGGCTGTGGCTGAGGCCGACACACCACACAGACACTCAGCATTAACCCGCACCCCAGTGTCAACGCACGCTGCTCCAGCGATTGCTTTCTAACCCACTGCAGAGCAAAGGTGGCCAATGATTCAAAATATTCCCATCATCGGCTGGAGCTGGGATGCTCTGCGGGGCAGGAGGAGCACTCAAGCTGCATCTGCTCTGGTGACTGCTGAGGGACGCAGCCACAGCAGAGGCGAGCCAACAGGCAGTGAAAACGTACGTTCATTCTTTGCAAAACAGAACTATTCCTGTATTTTGGTTAAGAACCCCAACGGGTTCCTTAGCTACAGGACAAACACTGGTGTCCATGAGAAGCAAAGGGAGTTCTGGCAGCGGGACAGCCAGTTAGGTGATGAGTGAAGCCGTAAAAGTGCCCGAACCAAGCGAGCAGCTCATGCCAGAGCCAAAGGGAGGCAGACGGCTCCCTCCCAGCTGCCCAACACACCCCGAGCACCTGTGCCCCAAAAACCTCCTGGGGTCTGAGTCAGCCCTGGGCAGAAATTAATGCTGCTCCTGGGAAACAGATAAAATTCTGCCGGGATGAGCATATCCATGTTGCTCAGAGGCTCCAACCCAAACCTGACACGTGTTGCAAGGAGCAGACACAGACCAACAAATGCTAGGAAAGTTTTCAGCATCAGGACCCCCGCCCCTGAGCAGCCACCACCTCCCCATTGCCAACAAAGCACTGCAGAGCTGCAAACCAGCGGGCAACTCGCTGGGGACCAGCTGTGAGCAGCCACACACATTAACAAGAGGTGACCATTAAAAGGGGGAGAAGACGCCACGGTGAGGGAGAACTGAGCAGTGATTAATAAGTACTCATTCTCTTCTTGTCTTATTTCTACCTGAAACCACCCAGACCTCAGGCGCTGGCATTAAACACTGCCCCAAAGGCAGTTACCTGAAGAGCAATTAAAAAAGAAAAGAAAGGTATGCTCCCGAAATTCACTGGGAAAAATCCAGGAGGGCAGCTCAGTAACTGAGAGCACTCCTGAGGAATCCTCCTCCTGCTTATCTCCTGCTCCAAAACATCAGCCTGCTCGTGACAACTTCTTCAACCAGCTGGTGAGGAGCAAAGGGGCCAGGGAGGCTGGTGCAACTGCAAGTAAAACAGTCCTGAGCAGGCACAGAACACGACCGCTGACTTGGTGATGGGACGGACGTGGCCCCAAGGCTCCCAGCATCCCTCTCGGGTGAGGGTGATCAGCAGCAGCAGCCCCAGCCTGCAGCACAGGCTCTCCCAGGCATCGCATGTCATGAAGAAGTGATGGAGTAAGGAAACCTCACATCACAGAGCCCCTCCATCCCTCCCTTCCCAGCTGATCCTCACCTAACGTTTCAGTTTTGCTCCAAGAACCTGTCCAGTCTGCTCTGCTGCACGGGAAAGGGGCAGTTTGCAGGGCTGGCATCAACCGGGCGCAGCACCAGCACCCACAGGCTCACTCCAGCACCTCCACGTTGTGCTGGGGAGCCCAGGATGCTGCTGATCCCCTTTGCCCAGGGGCACGCCGTCAGCTCACGTTCAATTTGATGTCAACCAGCACTCCAGACCTTTTCCATGAAGCTGCTTCGCAGCAGTTTGTCCCCAGCACAGACCAGCGCACGGGGTCATTCCTCCCCATGGAGCGAGACTCTCATCACAGGAGCTGCCTAAGGGTGACACCAACACAAGTTAAAGTTCAGTGGGGTGTTTTTGGGTGAAGTCAGGTGGAGTTCAGTGGGACATCAATGACTGCCTAAAGGATGAGCATGCGCTCAGCTCAGCATTGCTTCAACAAATGCATTTCTAACTCCCAACCTGCAAGAGACGTGGGCAGGAGCATCACAACCACCACCAGAGGCACCTCTGGGAGCACGGGCTGTGGCCTCGCTCCAGCCACTTCATCAACATCCCACTTCCAAAAAATGTATTATTTATGGGCTCCCCATTAAACGTAATCAGATATGTTCTCTAACAGACGCAACACATGATCCCCAGACGTGAATGCAGCAACATTTTTTTGTGCTGGTACAAATTCACGGTGTCAGGTTAATGCTCAAAGGTGACCACACAAGGCACGATTAAGGCAGCAGTACCAGGAACCCAGGCTCACCGGCCCATCCACCCATGGCTTAGGTCACCCTATTTGAGGGGCCACCCCAAGATCAGCGAAGAGGTCAGAGTTAAAACCCTCAGTGTGCTCCCACTGCAGGATTTGGGTTTGTTTTCAAGGAATTGTCATTTACCTCATGACAGGCCCAGAGAGAAGATTTCCAATACACTTCAGAGTAAGAAACTCCTCATTACCTCAGATTTTCCACCCCAGTATCGGTAAATGCCACAGACAGCAGCCACCTTCAGAAACAACGGCCTCTCTCCTGCAGTTTTTCAGAGAGCTGCTGTTCAGCTCGAGCGGCAGGCGCC
>NW_010157749.1:24180-28211 GCF_000695765.1 Mesitornis unicolor
CACTGGATACAAAGAGCAGGCACAGAAGCAAGCTGAAGCTGCAGAAAAACTTCTCTCCTGGGCGCAGAGCAGGATGAAAGCTGGCAGAACCCGCCGGCGCGGCTGCGAGCCGCCTGCACTTCTCCTTTGTGCAGACCTTAACAAAGCATCCTTGGCTATTTTGGGCTGGGCTGCTCGGGAAGGGAGGGACCACCAGCACAGGAGCAGCCCCGG
Source organism: Mesitornis unicolor (assembly GCF_000695765.1). Classification (NCBI taxonomy): domain Eukaryota; kingdom Metazoa; phylum Chordata; class Aves; order Mesitornithiformes; family Mesitornithidae; genus Mesitornis; species Mesitornis unicolor. Next base: position 24,394 of record NW_010157749.1, read on the forward strand.
GGCTTTACGCAGCTTTACAGAGGCTCCGTGGAGAGCCACGAAAGGCAGAAACCTCTGCAAATGCAGAGCTCTGCTGAAGGGCTATGCAGAAGATAAGGGGGGCGGAGGAGAAAAATTAGGGTTTTCAGTGCCAGGCCGGTGTCAGCATTTCTAGAGCCATACAAGGCACAGGCATCAGTGCGTCCTTCACCTCCAAACACACCAGGGTGGACCCCCTGGGACTTTCACAAGAGTGAATTTTTAGGAGCTGCCACAATGCAGCAACTAAAAATCTTTAAGAAGCAATTTGGACTGGAAGATTCCTCACTAGAAAAACAGATCAAGAAAAACCAGTGAAGAAGCTCAGAGGTGAGCAGGGAACGACGATCAGCACGGCCTGGCACAGCGACAGCGGCAGCTGAAGGCGATCTTCACCTCTGGAAGGAGATGCTGAGCTGTGTCCTAGGGGAAGATGCACGGCAGCCTCCCGCTGTCCTAAATAGCATTAGCAAGGCTCAGCCCCGTCCCTTTGGGTTGCTGTTCATACTATATACGGCTGCAGCTTCCCCAGCACCCGCTTCAAAGGAGCCTGGAGAGAGAGAGGAAAGATCTCAATGTTCCAGGCGTAAATCAAGGGATGTGTCTCCCCTGCCCGGGTCCCATGCCAGACCCTGGGCAAGACTTCGTTTTCCAGCCACCAGCTCCTGCTAACAGCTTGGCCAGTGCCTTAGTGAACAGTGGGGGGAAAAAAAAGTCAGAAATAGTCAACAAGGGGAACTGAAGAGCCGTGGTTTACAGAGCAGTCCTGTTACCGAGAGCTGAACGTGCTGACAACGCTTCCACCACAGCGCAGGTTTGCACAGCTCAGTGATTTCACAGGAACACAGCATCCGAACACGGCTGCTGCTCCAAGAGTTCTGCAAAACCTCCCCTGCTGGGCTTTCCACCGTTCAATGCAACACCAACAGGAGCTCTGCCCACGAGCCCAGCGCCGCTCCAGGGGCGCACAAACCAGCCCAGCCGGGACAAACCGCGCGCTGACAGCGCCTTGCGCTGCTGCCGCTCAGACACAAACGGTTTTCTTGATGTCAGACTTGTCCATAAAAAGCAGGTACACAAATCCCTCCCCAAGAAAAAACCCAGTAACAGGTACCCTGACACTTTCACATACCTAAAAGCACTTTAATGATACACTTAAAAAGCCCACGTAGATTATGCCCACTCATCAAACTTCTCTCTTGCCCAGCATCCAGAGGAACTTCAGAAATGGGCTGACGCAGGCTTTACTATAAATATGGATTTACCTTTTGCCAGCATCGGCCAACACATGAAATATGCACTGCTCAGACTGAACAGGGCTCCCTTTTCCTTCCTGCGTGTTTAGAAACCAACTGGATTCCAGGGCACAATCTGCCACCCGATCACTTACTGCTTGTTTGCAGCTCTACAGAAACACACTTCAGAAGAAACCAAAGCACAGGGGATCTGCAGCCATCAGTTAGAAACCAGAGAGAAAACAGCAGGGAAAGGAGCGAAGATAGGGAGGCTGTGAAGTTACATTTCCATACCAACCATTTGCTTCCCGAGAGCAGTTCCCAGGTTCAAAAGCCACGGTTGGACTCACGCACCCATTTCTGCTGTACCCTGGCTTAGGGTCACGGTCAGAGCTTCACCGCCTGATCCAGACGCTGGCCAGGTACAACGAGAGCAGCAGAGCTTTGACAGTCACTTGTGCCAGCTCCATCTGCCCCTGTGCTAACAACACTACCCAGGCGCTATGGGGGAAACGCACGCACCTTCAAGCAAAGCACACAGAGCACGTTTTACCTGCGTACTGCACGAGAAACATGGCGAGATGCTGATAATAGCTCAGTATTTCAGCCAGTTCTCCTGCCGCTCCCAGCTCGTTCATTTGTTTAAATGAAGGAATCCAGGGGTGAGCTCCCACACTCACAGCAGCTCCGGGCACAAAAGGAAAGTTGGGTCCTAATGAGGGCAAAACGACGACCGCGACAGCCCAGGCGCCGAGAGCACAGGTTGGGGCTGGAGCTGGCAAGCAGCAGCTCCACGTGTCACCATCAGTCTCCAGCCACCAGCACCGATAGGCGGATTCTGGGATGTGGGGGGACGGAGGTGAACGAGCAGGTGGAGAAGTGATTAGCAGCCAGTCCATCTGAATTTGTGAGGGATTTCATCCATCAATGCTTTTAAGCGCTGGCGCACAGTTAAATAAACCCTGTTTGCATGCCTGAGATTAGTAGCCTTTGCACAGAAAGATTAAGTGCTGGTAATCCTCGACGGTAAGAGGCACACCGCTCGCTTTCCTTGATCCTGGAGGCTTGTACTCAAAAGAAATATTAACTTCAGACAAGCTAATTATTCTAGCAGGGCACTGTAACAGAAAAAAATCATAAAAAGAAGAGACACAAAGTCCCTTTCTCCCTTGACCCTGAAAACACAGCGCTCAGTAACGCCAAAGCGTTTCCAAGCAAATGGCATCTTTTCACAAACACACATCCACAGCAGAGATTTGACCAAGCTGGGTATGAACCGTGCCGTTTGCTTCCCATTATAACCCAAAACAAAAGAATATAATCCCTCACCAGTGTGCACCAACGTACAGATGTGTGCACGCCGGCACTGACCCAGACACTCACCCGTGTTTGTGTCCCCACGCGCAGCCCTCACCCCAAATTAATAAATATTCCCCAGAGTGATTTTAAGACACTTGCACGGCTCTGTCAAACCACCTCCCCTCTCCAGACACCACCAGGGTTTACAGGGGCAGAGCAGGACCTGAACGGCTTCGCATCGGCCGAGAGCGGAGCAGCTGGGGGCGGCAGGAAAGCGTCGCTTTGGGATGGACACGCTGGCAGCAGCAGAAGGTCAGCAGAAAAGTTGGGGATTAGGGGAGAAATCTCACACCATCTTTGGAAGGTGCAGGGAATGCCTCTCCAGCAACACCTAATCTACTCACCTACTCGGAGACTGAGCTGTGCCCCTTCCACGAGCTCAAGTCACTCAAACCAAAAACATGACCTTAAACCAAGAAACCTGACCTTACAGCGGCTCCAACAGAGCTTTCAACAACCTAACGCAGGGGGCTTAATTAGACATCACTGAAGCCCTCCAGCAAAACACGAAGAAACAGAAAAACCAACCAGTCAGCTTCCAGAGCGGGGAAGAGGTGAAAGGCAGGGGGAAGAAGGAACGCAAGTCTGCTGGACAAACCCTACCCCAGGTCGCCTTCACATTTTACCCATCCTCTCCTGGCTCTGCCGCAATGTTCTGCGGGCCAGAAAAATCACAGCATCTCTTTAGTGTGGCCAGGCACATGAGGTGCGGGGGAGCGAGAAAGCACGTGGAGTAACGAGCAATCTGCCCAAGGACGGACACATTTGTGGGACACGTGGCACCAAAGAACAGGAGCGTTTCTACGCAGCGAGGTCTGAGCACACGTTGCTGTTCACACGTTGCTGCCCACAGCCGGGCCTCGCACACGCGACCGGAACACGGGCAGAATAATAAAAAGTGAGAAACACATAAAGAAGCTCGAGCATGATGCTTAAGGAACCAAATAAATGCGTGCGTGCACACAGAGATGAATCGCAGCCAAGGGCTCCTGGTGAGTGGGGCTGTGGGGGCTGCAGCCCACCGGCAGCTGTGGTTACTGGTGTGGGTGCGCCCGAGCCAAACGTGCTCCCTACGGACGGGCTGGCTGCAGCAGAGCGGTCCAGCACAAGCCGAGTTACAGGGCTGGGGCTGCCTGCTGGCCAGAAGGGAGACAACCCCAACAGCTACAGCCCAACAGCTGAGAAGCTGCTGCCACCTTTACCGCC
>NW_010157749.1:28254-28599 GCF_000695765.1 Mesitornis unicolor
CTGGCAGACCAGCCAGTTCAGTCATTTCTTCAGCTGTGACTCTCTTCTCCTCTCTCTTGTCCTACCTTGAATTACCGTTGAACCCAAAATGCCACCTGGCGACCTCCTGCCCATAACATCCCTTTCCAAACGGCATCTTGGCCACCCAAAGGGCCACCAAGGCACGGAGCACTGGCCATGTCACCACCAGCCCAGGTCCCTTCGTGCTCCGCAGCCCCCCGCGACGCTGCTATTGGACGTTGCCGCTCAAAAACACCCGCAGTGGTGCGGAGCGGTGGGTGCCCCGAGTGACCGGACCGACTCGGAAGCCAACAGCCCGGCCGGGGCACGGCGGCTCCCCGCGGC
>NW_010157750.1:0-9698 GCF_000695765.1 Mesitornis unicolor
GGGGATGCTGTGACCCAGGACCAGGGTGGGGATGCAGTGACCCGGTTCTGGGATGGAGGATGCTGTGACCTGCTCTGGGTTGAGGATGCAGTGACCCAGTCCCAGGCAGGCAGTGTGTGGTGTCCCAGCACCCCCAGGATGGTGCCTGCTCCCAGTCAGGGTCCCAAGGGCAGCGGGGCCGGTGACCTCCTGCCCGGCTGGAGATGGCCACGGTGGGCGCCAGGTTCTCAGCATCCCCCTCCCCAGCCCATCTCCCGTCTCTCACTGTTTGATGGTTCTGAAGGAAATTTTTAGGAAATAAAGGGCGTGTGAGGAGGCTGCGGTAGGCCGGTGCCAGAGCCGGGGATGGGAACTGCCACATTGGTGTTTATGGCTTGTTAGTGCGGATGTCCAATTATGATGGTTTCTACTCCCGTTAACCACTTCCCTGCCAGGGAACACGTGCAAGGGAGGAGGGGCGGCTCGGGAAGATCTGAGGCCGGAGGTGAAAACGGGCTCGATTTCGCCTTTCCACCTCCCCAGGCCGCTCTATGGAGCCAGAGGCTGGAGGGCAAGGGCAGACCCCTGGGGTGCTCCTGCAGGAAGTGGCCATTCGGGAGGGCAGTGGTTTTGAGCCCCTGGCCGCTCAGAGCTCCCTTCCAGCTCAATGGCTGCTGCTCCTCCCTGCAGCTAAAATAAAATCCTGACCATTTAAGGTGAACAGGAGACTTGCCTGGGCCGCAGCGGAGCGGGCCTTAACCCCTTCCCATTGCCAGGCTTTGTTTACTCCTCGGCTTCATTAAAACAATTTGGGAGACCCCATCCCCAGGGAAGCGAGGGCTGGCAGGGGACACAACGCAGCAGGGGCGTGGGTTTGGGGCACGGCCACCCTTCTGTGCCGCCCCGCCATGCGGGTGCGAGTGCTCTTATTTTATACTAAGTGCCTTTGTGTGGGTTAGGTTAATCCACTTTGGAAATGGATTAACCTAAATTTCCCCATCGGCAAACCCGGTGCCCAACGGCCGCGTCCACACCGGGAGCGAGGGAGGAGTGGGAATCCAGCGGGAGCTGGCGGGGAGGGGTCCTGACCCCAGAGGGGGGTCACTGCGGGTACAAGTGGGGTCAGGAGCACCACAGAAACGTGATTGTTGGTGCCAGCACCGGGGTCACGGGGCTCAGCGGTGGAAGGGGGCAGCGCTGGGAAACGGCGCCCCAAGCTCCTTCCTAGGGGGGGATTTTTCGGATTCGAATTATCTAGGGGGGTTAATAACTGGCAATTAGGTATAGAATGGGCAATAATAATTTATCAAGTTGTCAGGAACAGGGGTAGGTGCTTTACGGGATTACACGCTGAAAAAAACCCCACCCAACATAATAAACCAGTACCTCTGTTACTATCTTATATATATAATACACATCGAATATATTATTTATAACCCGCTTCCTTCCCTCTCTCCCCGCAGCGTGGTCATTACCCCTGGTCCCTGCACACCCCAGCTCTGCCCATGCAGAAACCCGGGGTCCCTGCCCTCCCATCGGGTGCCACCGGCGCCGCGGGGCCGTGCCCTCCCGCGTACCAGGCAGCGCCGCGTCCCCGGGCACCGCTAACGAAGCCCTGACCTCATCTGTCGTCATTTCCTATGGCGAGGCTCCGCACCGAGCCAGGGCCGCTCTGAAACCCGGGGATAAATTACATTGAAGGCCCTGTAGGAGCCTAATTGAAGAGCTGTGCTGCCGAGGAGCGAGGGCGCTGCCATCCGCAGCTCCGGCCACGGTGCCAGGGGAGTCACTGACTCACGGCGACCTTGTGCCAGTCACTTGATGTCCTTGTGCCTGTGGAAATGGGTTAAATAACCAACGGCACCTCCTGCGCCGGGTCCTCCGTGGCCATCCGAGCCCACTGGGTAATAACCATTAAAATGTGAATATCTCAGGGGAGAGGCCAGTGGGGAAATGGGGGCAGAGGGGCGGCGCTGGGGAAGAGCTGCCAAAGGGGGGCACGAGGCTTTTATCAATGACGTATTTTAATGTATCCGGCATCCAGAGCAGGGTCGGGGGGAAAAAAAAGGAGAATAAAAATTTGGGAAACTTTGTTATAGAGCAGATTTGCATGAATAAAAGGAGGGGATTTTTTTCCCAGGAGCCGAGAGCAGGAGATGGGAAGGAAATAAGGAAACACAGCGCTGTATTTCCTGGGGTACATCAGTCACTGCCGGGGAAAGGAGCTGCATCTGTGGCCTTTTTCTGGAGCACAGTGAACGGTGTTTGAAGGGACGGCTCAGTCACCACCACCAAACCCATTTTGGGCCGTTCCCAAGCCATACTGCGTGTTTGAACCCATCCTGGTGAGCAAAACCGCACACCAGGCCCACGATGCGGGTCCTGCGCAGGTTTAGCAGCAGCGGAAACAAAAGCAAGCACGCGATTCAAGGTTAAAAAGAAAAACATCCTCCGTAATAACGGAAATCATTAATAAGAGTTCGCGCTCTCAAAGTAGTTGCCATCCAAGCTCTTGAAGAGCTTTATTAGTGTGCGAGACCTCAGAAGTCTCTCCAAGGTATTATCCCCCTTTTCAAGGGAGAAGGCAATTAAAGCAGCAGCCGTTGGTGCAACTCGATCAAAGCCAGCGCACGGCAGCACCCACGCGTGGGGGACGGGGCAGAAAACCTCAGGGTGCGAGGGTTTGCCCGGGCACGGGATGAATTTCACAGAATCACAGAGTATCAGGAGTTGGAAGGGACCTGGAAAGCTCCCCCAGTGCAACCCCTGCCACAGCAGGATCACCAGAGCAGTCACACAGGAACACGGCCAGGGCTTTGGGTGTCTCCACACAAGGACACTCCACAACCTCTCTGGGCAGCCTGGGCCATGCTCCATAACCCTCACACTCACAAACTTTGGCCTTATCTTCAGCTTTGTTCTCCAGCTTGGGACCATTCGCCCTTGTCCTGGCATTGGCCATCCCAGAGCAGAGCCTGGCTCCTTCCGCCTGACACTGCCCTTTCCAAATGGATCCCCAGGAATGAGGGCACCCCTCAGGCTCCTCTGCTCCAAGCTCAAGAGCCCCAGCTCCCTCAGCCGCTCCTCAGCAGGAGATGCTCCACAGTGTTCACTTCTCCAAGTGATAGTGCTTGTATGGTAAGGAAACATGGCAAGGCCACTGTCTCACCATGGGTGCCGGATCCACATCTCATCTTGGTGGCCCTGCTGGACTCTTTCAAGCAGTTCCTGTCCTTCTTGAGCTGAGGGCCCAGCACTGGACACAAGATTGCAGCTGTGGTGTGAGCAGGGCAGAGCAGAGGGGCAGGAGAACCTCTCTGCCCTACAACCACCCCTTCTCATCCAGCCCAGGATGGCGTTGGCCTTCTTGGCTCAAGGGCACATTGCTGGCTCAATTTAACGGAATCCATGAGACCTCCATGGATGTTCAATGTTTTCAGAACCAAATTTTCAGTATAAGTCTCTACTTGGTGCCCTGGGAACATTTCCTAGCCTTAGTTTGTAGGACCTGACCCCAAACCTGGTTTCCAGTTCTACTGGGAGCAGCTGCCTTGGGTGCTGGTTGCTGCCCACCCCAGTGCCCCCATGCGTCCTTCATCTCCATCATTAAACTGCACAGCACCACAAGGCAGGGAACAGAGCAGGGAAGGGATCAGTGTCCCCTGCCAATGCTCAGCTACCAGTGAGGATCATGGACCAGACCACGCAGCACTAAATACACCTGAGCATCACCGGAATTGGGCAATACCACTTAACACCTTCTTTCTTACAGAAAATAACGTGATTTTCCCCCAGATGAAGAGTCGGGGCCGCGGCATCGCACCTCAGCAGCAGGGGAAGGCTGCGGTGGCAAGGTCTACCCTCAGGCTGCTTCGCTTGCATTGAAGCAGCACAAAGCTCACCTGTAACACAGAAGAACACCGAGCTCTACACCACGGGCAAGGCAATCTCCTCAGCTTTCACTCGCTGGGAACAGCAGAGTTAACTCCAGTAACAGAAATGAGCTGACCTTCAGTGAAAGCAAGGCATTCACAGGCGCCTGCATCCAGGCTACGTGGTTGGATCATCTGACCCCCGCATCTCGTGAGCCATCGCGGCCAAGGATGAAAGACTGACCCGCACCGCTGCTGTGCCGGCCGGACCTGCCCCCACGGAGCCGGCTCTGTCATTTAGGGCAGAATTTCAATTAAATTCAACTCCTCAGCAGAGCCCCCTGCTCTGCACCGGCTGCATCTCCACTAGAGGGCTGTGCTGGCTTTATCGCAGCGGTTCAATCCGCATCTCCAACACCGCGGTCACCTCAATATTCCCTTTCCTTCTGTGAGGGGGCATTTAGGGAACTCCTCTAGCGCTCCAAAATGTCTTAAATACTAACAGCAGACAGCAAAGATGTTCTCAAGCCAAGGAAAGGCCTCTCGAATGAGAGTCACTGAGTTAATGTTGAGGTATTTATTCCTGAAGGTGTTTGAGACGCTCTTTAATGGGCTGGGAAGCACCTTCTCATCCTCATGTGATGCAAACGCATCATCCCACTTCCTCCCCAGCACCGACTGCCCTCTCCTGCATCTCTGCACATCTACAGCTACAGACAGCGCTTCCTTGGGACCCCCTGGACAAACCCCGGTCCTGGCTCTCTGGTCTGTGCACAATGAGGCATCCGCAGCTCTCGCTGGTGGACTCAGACACTGAAAATGTCTCCAGCCGCTCGCTGCCTCCCCCGTGCCAGCTCTGCCCCCTCGGGATTAGCACCGAGACGGAGCCGATGCAGGGGAGCTGCCAGGGGAAGATGCATCTCAGCTCCGCTGGTAATACCGGGGCCTTCTGAGACACAGAGGAGAGCAAACAGCACCGTGAGAGGAGCGGGGAGGAGCGGGAGGAGGATTCGTGGCTGCAAACCAGGTCCAAGTCCTTGTGCAATGGTGGGAGCTGAGCCCCTGCATCCCCCCACCAGGATCACCCGGCTTTTTGGGTCAAAACATCGCTCGAAATGGGGTTGTGAAAATAATTTCACATCCACGCAGTCACACACCCCTGGTTTACAGGGTAATAATGGATGGATGGAGTGTAGGATGCAGCCTTGTCCTGCTCCATCCCTCAGACTCCAGTCTCACAGAGCGCGAGTTTGGCATTTTATGGATTTCTTATTTTAAAACAATCTCCATGTTCCACCAGCGGAAATCAGGCCCAACGCCGTGGCATGAAAAAGAAACCCAAGGCTGAGTTTGAATAGACAGACAGGATTGGGAAATGACTGCAACAGACTCGAACAACCCATCATTTAAAACCACTAATATTTATAGTTTGAAAATGAGGTGGAAGGATCATTACAGAGAAATATCAAATATCTTCTATCCGCTCCTTTTTGCTGCTGTTACCCCAAGTGAAGAAGCTCCTCCTGGTGCTGCTGGGTACAAATAATGGCTTTGGCAAAAGCCAAGTGGAACGGGAGTCCATTGCTCAGTTTATTTCCATTATCGCCACGATATCAGCAGGTGCAGGGCTCAAAGCTGAGCTACAGAGGGACCAACACCGCTTTGGAGATGTTGATACACCACAACCACGCAGCCTGTATTTGTACAGTGCAAACAAACTTTAAAGCAGGTTGTGTTTCCCTCATGTTCTGCATTTGTAGCCAAGTCAGGATTATTTCTATCCCCTTTGGAGGACTTTGGCAGGCCTTTTTGTCCCCATCTGACAAATGCTCCTATCCCGATCTTCAGGGTCGATCGATCGATCTATCTATCTATCTATCTATCTATTTACATATATATATATGTGTGTGTATATGTATACATGTGTTAGCAGCACATTATATCTACCTATCTAGTGACAGCTCCAGTGCAAACTGCTCAGCCAAAATTCGGTGTATAAACTCCTCAAATCTCTAAATTACCAACCAGATCCCTGAATTACCACCCAGATCTCTAAATTGCCAACCAAATCTCTAAACTGCCACCCAAATCTCTAAATTGCCACCCAAAATTCTACAAGCATCCTGAAGCGTGCAGCTCCAACACTCAAGATGCGGTGCTAAAGCCTGCCAGGTTCTGGGGTGGTTCTTATTATGGACATAAGTTCCCACTGCAAGTCCAGGTTTCTACCTGCAGAAAGCGGGTCCGGGAGTTTAAAGAAGCTTCATAACTCACCTCCCTTGATCAGAGCCAAAAGGAATTGCTCTAAAACGCACAAACTGGACAGGGGCAGGGTCTGCACCCATCGCACGCCTTGCACAACCCCACGGTGGTTGGGATCCATCAGCTCTCAATCCTGTCCATCCCAAAGTGGTCCTGAAGCAGCCATCAGGCACCACAAAGCGGCGCATCCATCACTCCATGTCCCCAGCCCAGCCCAGCCCAGTTTAGCCCAGTTTAGCCCAGCTAAACCCAGCCCAGTCGCCCCCAGCACTGCCCACAGCTCTACCCCCAGCCCAAGCACAAAACCTGCCCCGTTGCAGCCTTTCCCAAAAGCTGTAACGGAGACTTTTGCAATCACAATCTTAAACCTGCCCAACATGAGCAAAGGAAAAAAGCCCCAGGACGCAGCAGAGCTCCCTGTTGGCTTCAGTTTGTCCCCAGCACGAAGGGTTCATGGAGGAGCTTCGGCTCCCAACAGCAAACCCACACCAGGCATCTCACACCCTGGCCACGGAGGCTCAAGGCCACGTCCCTTTAGACAATGTCCCACTGCATTAAAGCACCCATAGGGCAAAACTCCGCAGCTCAAGCCACCAGCGATGTTTTCCGCCCCTGTGCCATGCAAACCCTTGCACTTCTCACAGCAGGCACCAATGGCGAGGTCGGACCCAGGTTTGTGTGTGCCGGCAAGAAAATCCAGCGCTGGCTTCCAGTGCAGAGTGTGGGGAGCAAGCAAAACATACTTTTCTTTTTATAGACTGTTTCCATGGTGCACAGAGGTTCCCATTGCTAATTCTGCAGCTGCAGAACTTCAGAAGACTGCACAGCCCAGGTACAACCCTGTGGCAACCTGTCCCATCCGCTCCCAAATCAAAACCCAGCACCTCAACACCCATCAGACTGAGCCTTGTCCCACTCGGACACGGGAGCAGAGCGGCTGTGGCTGAACCTCCTTGGGTTCCCCATCAGTTTAAGACAGCACCGGGACAACCAAAAGCACATCTGGAATGCAGATCCCATCTGCTAAAGCTCCCGGGCAATCAGGAGGAGGTAAAGAACGAAATTCCTATTTGCCATATTTATTTTTGAGGCAATTTCTTAGAAGAACCGAACATCCAAAGAGCCAGCGGACTGCTACAAGCAATAACTGCACCGAGTCCATCACCACCGCTCTGCACCGACGACGACTCCGGTTGCTTTATCTGAGCCAGGTAAGACCAGCACCCGCTGTGCCTGGTCACAGCAAAACCCACCCGCTCCCAAAAACCCCCTCCCAAAATTGCAGCCACGGCCCGGCGGGAGCGCGCAGTGCGCACAACTGACCTGCTCCTGCGAATTCATCACCCGCAGCTTCATCTGCTTCAGGTAGGTGGAGGTGAGGGGCATGTTGTAGTCGATGATGCCCGAGACCAGCGAGGAGGGTGGTTCGCTCTCTGAGGAACAGGGGGAGAATTTGGGTTAGGGACAGGGTGTCAAACACAAACCCACGGTGTGTCCTCATCATCGTCACACCTGTGTTTAAAAACCCTGAAAATCCCCTCCTAGAGCCGGCGTCTGTAAGAACACAACCCCACCAAGAACATAATTACAGAGCAGATGTTGTTTTAGGGGAGAAAACCAGCATGGCTGTCACCTGCAGACAAGACTACACATAATACATCTATTTTTCAGTCTACCAGGCTAGAAGCAGAGGAGGAACCGGCCCTTGCCGATGCCTCAGATGCACTGCCCTGCAAAGGGGTTTCTGCAGAGGCCGAGGAGCAGGAACTCATCAATGCTTCAGCATTGCAAAGCATCTCCAGCTTTGCTGGGATTCCCTCAGGTAGGAGTTAACATCAAGGCAACTTAATAAGTAGCTCTGTCTGGCGACGAAGATTATTTTTAACACCCTCATTAAAACACAAGCTTAATTTTAAAGATCTTTAATTTGAAGCGTTCCTGTTGATTCCTCTGGCTGCACCACACCGAGCTCTAGAGATGGCTCTGGGTTCAGACCGCTCTCACAGATGGCTTTACCTGGCTGGACCAGAAGAGAGCCCATAAAGCAAACTACCGGTGACTTTTCTGACTTCTCAAAGATCCAACAGGAAGATTTCTTTGCCCTCAGCGCGGGCAGATGCAAGTGTGGGGAATTACCGCAGCCTTTCCGCACACTCTGGGATGTGTGGTGCCCGCTCAGCTTAACCAACAGATGGGGAAGATGGGTCTGAGGAGCTGAAGGTGAAGGGATGCTGAGAGGTTTCCATTCCCAAACCCCATCAGCCCAAACACCTTTGGAAACACCACATCTACGCTGTGGGTTTAGGACACGGCCTGACCCCAAAACTGTCGGTAACTGCCTTAAACATCACAAGGGCTTTTGTAATCTTCCCTCTCAAGACGCTGACTGGGTTCCTGGCAATGTAATGTTCTTTTTAGCGGGTCCATGCAATCCACCCCTGGGCAGCTGAAGCATCCCTGCCTCCGGGTGCAGGAAAGAGCTGCTCAGGCCATGTGCTCCCTGAAATACAGAGGTGCAAAGCTTTTAGGAACCTCCTAAACCAATCCTTCCCTTCTTTTCTCAGGGCTGTCACTGCTCCCTGGCATGCTTTGTGGATTAATTAAGAGCACTTCTATACCTCTATACATTAAGCACCCAAAATACATCATTATTCTACAGCAAGGGTGTTACCTCACGAGGAAAAGGTGCTAAAATCCCAGTGAAGGGGTGCAAATGGCTCCTAGGTACTAAATCTGTTGAGGGCTGGGGCTCAGCATCCTCAGCTGGGCAGGACCAGGGAGGAGATGATTTTCAGTGCTTGGACACTGCCCGAAATCATCTCCTGATATAAATCTGGAATAATCCCATTAGCAGCCACAAATTTACCGTGAATTTGTGCAACTGCAGCAGATCAGAGCCTGAGCCCAAGACACCAAAACCTCTTTTTTTTTTTTATTCCCTCTTTTTTTTCCTAAGGGAACTGGAGGAGAAAGCAAAGCTTTGTTTGGAAAGGCCTGGGGGGCTCCACGGGAACAACCCCCGTCACACCAGGGGCTGCTGCAGCTCCGCTCCCAAAAAGCGCCCGTGTCACATGCGCTGGACACACAGAACAGGCGGCGCGGTTTGAAGCAGCAAGGGTTTGATCCCAGTTCCACACTGGAGTCACTCCTCATTTACCAGCAGTGTAAAGGGACGGCAGTGACGTCCGTCCGGCCATGTCCGGAGTTTCCCACGAGCGAGACAATTTGCTTCTATGAGTGATGTGGGTGCCCCGCAGGGTTTGATGTCAGAGACGTTTCATTAGGCATTTCGGTGATCAGAAATTAAACGTGCGCAGATTGGTTCAATGGACAAGAGAGGAGATGGGAATGACTCGAATTTTCTCATCCTGAGTTAAACTTTACCGAAATACGTTTGTACGTGCATACACCCAGGCAATTCTTCTACCACCCCCCTGTTTTTCTTAGGTGATTTTCTCCTGATAAATTCCTGAATGCGGATCAGTGAAACCAGGCACTCTTCCCCAGGAAAAGTTCCCTTATCTAATCTACTCGGTGGGTTTTCACAGGTACTTAGTCACCATTTAGGTACCATTGCCAGCAGGA
>NW_010157750.1:9735-13819 GCF_000695765.1 Mesitornis unicolor
TCCTTTGCTTTCCTGATTCATTTATTTTTAAGAGAAGTGCTAATGGAAATCTTTATGAAAACAGCTGATAATCGCTATTAATTGATGAATTTCCTCAGCCTGAAGGAGGATCCTCAGCATTTGGTGCTCCCTGAGCCGGGACAGGCCCCTGTGGCTGGGGCGGTGGGTGGGCAGGAGGGGGTCCCTGAGGGAACAGTGACCCCTTTCATCAGTGGCCCCCAAAAAGGGACCCCTGCTGGGCTGCTGCCGTGTCCTGGTTTGGGTGAAGCCAACAGGAGATGTCCTTTTTGGCTGGGCTCATCCCATGGACCACTTGCGATGTCCCCGGTGATGGACACAGCAGCATCAGGGATGGGTTTGCTCCCAGCGAGGCCAAAAGCCCAAAACTTCTCCTGACTCAATTGGGAAGAGGGATCAGACTGGGCCCTTTGCCAGCAGAGAGGGAAGTGCCATGGTAATGGAGCTTAATAAATGTCACACAGGGTTATTTGGGAGTTTCTAAACCATACAACAAGTCCAAAGCATCTCAGCCCCTAGCACTGGATAGTTGGCACCCATAAGCCACCTAAACAGCACCTCTGGGCTGTCCCTCGCCCTGCTCCCAGCAGTAAACAGTCGAAAATCAGTATTTAATACTGGAAATGTTCTATTGTTGGGTTCTTTGCCCATTCAATCCTGCTGCTCTGCTTGATCAGAGCTGCCAAATGAGCCCGTCTGCCTTTCCAGTCCTGAAACAGCCCAAATCGCTGCGGTTTGCTCACGTGTCTTGAAAGAAGCAATTTTGCTGGGTGAAAACCTCCCAGAGTCAGCTTCCTGCTTTGGAAACAAGTTTGCAATGCAGAAAAAGTCCCACTTTAACTGCTAACTGAGGAAGAAAACCTGGTCCCATCTCCTGCCTTATTTCTTTTAGGCCCAGGAGCTGCAGATTTGTTCATTTACAAAAGAGCCATGATGAGCCAACAGCCACAATGGCCACGCTAATGGGTTGTGTGCATAGGAATAATACAACTCGGATTATCCAAACACTCTCTGTTACCAGAAATGGGATCGTGAGGTGCACATCTATTGATTACTGCAAGCTACTTCTTTATCAGAAACTTCAGTTATTCAGACATATTCCGCGTATTTCATTACAAGTTAAAGTTTAAAGGAAAAACTTTGGGTCCCGTTTCTTTTTTCAGAAATTGAACTTTCCACATACGGTTATGGGCTGATTGCAGACGTAGCTGCAATATTTTTGACCCAAGCTTTGCACATCTGCTCTGGGGAAATGGGAAAAGAAATGTAGCTTCTGCTCTCTAAGCTGAAAACAGTGATGGAAAAAGCCCAGATTTAAGCAATTCTTTCAGCTTGGCTATAAAAGTGTATGAAGAATAGCACAGGTGAGGGAACCGCGAGGTACAGAAGGGTCTCCTCGATGGGCAGCATGGTGCTCTGCCGGCAGCGCCCAGCCCTGCTCACCTTTGGGCTCCAGGCCGTTGGAGTTGAAGTGCATCCTCTTCTGGCACTCGGTGCAGCTCATCAGGAACCGGGTCACCGCCTCCCGCGGCAGGAACGCGTACGTCTCCGCGATCTGGGAAACAGGGAGGTGGCTGTTTGTCCGTCCTGGCCTGATGTGAACCGGGCGGGGGGCATGGGGGACCATGGACAACCTCCCACCATGGGCAACCTCCCACCATGGACAACCTCCCACCATGGGCACCCTCCCACCATGGCTACCCCAGCACCATGGGCACATCAACACCATGGGCACTCAATACCATGGGTACTTCAACATCATGGGTACCCCAACACCATAGGCACCCCAACACCATGGGTATCCCAACACCATGGGTACCTCAACACCTTGGGCACCCAACACCATAGGAAGCGCAACACCATGGGAACCCCAACACCATAGGCATCCCAACGCCATGGCTACCCCAACACCATGGGTACCCCAACGCCATGGCTACCCCAACACCATGGGTACTCCAACATCATGGGGACCACAACACCATAGGCACCCCAACACCACAGGCACCCCAACACCATGGGTACCCTCACACCTTGACCACCCCCCCACCCAGTCCTGGGGTCCCCCAGTCCCTCCCTCCGGTACAGTGGCTGATGGAGGGGTAATTTTGGAGGATGCATCAGGGCCACCTTTGGATCCCTGTGTCCCCACTCCTTCCCAGAAACTCCTTTCTGCTCCCCCTTAGGAATCTACAAACAGAATCAAATGAGAATGTAAGGGCTCGTCAGCTCTGTTTGCGTTAATTACCACCACACCAGTAACCTGAGGAATCCATTAATCTTTCGTAAGGGCAGGTCACTTTTTCCCACAATGACAATCAATTACTGTTAATAATACTTTGCACTTCTGTGACACATTTCGTCCAGGGAATCCAAAACATTTTTACAAACAGTAATGAGTTAAGCCTCCCGAACCTTTGCGGGATATTTGTGTTTTGCAGATGAGGAAAAGCTAAGGACAAATATTTAAAACTTGGGTGCCTGAAGTTAAACGCGATATCCAGACCGAAGCACCCACAGAAGGCACCTGGCCATCAGAGCCCTATTATTCCAATTAGTCCTTGCCAGCAGCAATTTTGCAGCATTTCTAAAGAGCAGGACTGGGTAATTTGGAGGACTGAGGCACTTTCAATGTGGATTTCTTGAGGGCCATAAGAGACCATCAAATCACTGGGTCTGACCTTTGGTGTGGCACAAGCCAGGGAACTTCACCCAAGTCCTCCCGCAGCCCAAAACATCCTCCAGGAAGACATCTGGTGTGAATTGGGAGGTTTAGGAGGTGCGGAGCCCACCTCTCACTCTGGGGCTGGTTCCTGCGGTTAATCACCCATCCTGTCTGGGCTAAGTGCCTTGTCCTAGCGCGGCGGCTCCCAAACCAGGGGCCGCGACCCCAGCAGGGGTCACAGCACTTACAAGTGGGGTCACAAAGCAGACAGAAATGCGATTGTTTGGGGCAGTCCTGGGGGCTGCGAGCCCGGCAGAAGCGGGGCTCAGTTTGGGAAGGGGAGGCTGCAACCGGGCGCTCACTGGTGGCGGATGGGGACAGGGCCGAGCTGGGAGGGCATTTCCCCCCTGCCTTTTTGTTAACAAAAATTAAAAATATATCAATTGCTGGGTTTTTCCTACCCTATAGGATCGATAGGGCGATGGTGAGGCATGGAATAAAAGGCTGCCACAGCGGCGGTGCGTGGAGCTGCGGGCTGGGCGGATGGCGGCCAAGGCGGTGACCCGCCACTGCGCTGGGAGCAGAGCCCTCCATCTCCATCTCCACTGCGCGGCAGCAGAGCCCGAGGTTTCCCAGCCACGCCAGTGCCAGATGGGTGGAAAGTTCAGGCAGGGACCTCGTCCCAGCCGCGCAAATGGAGGATGCGGTGCCTGGTCCTCACGGGATCCTCCTTCCTCGCCGGCCGTGGCCCCTGGAGCTCTGCTGTGTCCCAGCTCTGTCTCTGTGATACTGAGATTTATCAACGCACGAGCGCTCGGGACTCCCACGGAAACACCAAAATGAAGGGCCTGAAAATTGCTGCTGGCAAACGTGGCAGGGAACCATCCTTTTGTGCTGCCCTGTTCGTGTCTCTCTTGCTCCATCAAGCCCGGAGTCTCTGCTGCGAACGTTCAGCTAATTTTAGTGATACAGTCGTTATTTCTCAGCTGATTTGATGCTCTGCAGAGCAGACAGCTTCCTTGATGAGTTATCTCCCATCCCAACTCCCTTTCTGATTGCCTCCCTGCGGAGGTCACGGACAAGGGCAAACTCTCCCGTGCCTCTCATCAGCCACAGAGGGGAATGGGAGAGCAATGGCAGGGGACGCCGAAGCCTCCTGAACCGACCCCCTTTGTGCCCCGCAGCCGTGGCGCGGGCTGTGCCGTGCAGGATTTCACCTTCCAGCCCTGGTGGCAACGGCACCGCGGGGCAATGGGGCACGAGCGAGGCCATCGCAGCCCGCGTCCTGCCAGGTCGGGAGGGGACAGGGCTGCGAGAGCGATGAGCTCAGCTCAGGAGGGAGATGCAGGGGTGGAGCGCGGAGCTGCTGCGGGCAGCAGGGAGAGCAGACGGATCCAGCCCGCT
>NW_010157750.1:13961-14485 GCF_000695765.1 Mesitornis unicolor
TGACTGCAGAGGTCTCTTGGTTTTGGCCAAGGGGGTCAGTGCGTGCCCGGCCCCGCGCTCGCCGCAGGGGCAGGGGTTGGGGGTGCAGGGTGGCAGGAGCTGTGAGCACAGAGCCCCGCTCCCCAGGGGGTCCCATCACATACAGGGTGGGTGCAGGGCTGCACCACCAAGAGCCATGGATGGACCCAGACTCCAGCACTGCACAGAGCTCTGTGCATCCCAGGCCCCACGGCGGAGCACAGGGTGGGCTGCTCTCTCCCCCTGAGGCCATGCAGACCCCAATCCCAGGCCCCACAGCGAGCACGGCACAGAGCCCCGCTCCCCAGGGGGTCCCATCACATACAGGGTGGGTGCAGGGCTGCACCACCAAGAGCCATGGATGGACCCAGACTCCAGCACTGCACAGAGCTCTGTGCATCCCAGGCCCCACGGCGGAGCACAGGGTGGGCTGCTCTCTCCCCCTGAGGCCATGCAGACCCCAATCCCAGGCCCCACAGCGAGCACGGGGTGGGCTGCTCTCCCCG
>NW_010157750.1:14561-15005 GCF_000695765.1 Mesitornis unicolor
GGGACACGAGCTGCCTGCCAGCCACCACTGTCTCCAAGCGACCTGGTCCTCAGGGCTGTGGGATTCGAGGGAGGAGCTGGGGTTTGGACAGTAAATTCAGCTCTTCTTGTAAAAGGAGAGCCCAAACGCGTGCACGGAAGGGCTGTGCAGAGTCAGGAGAAACAGCGAGCTCCCTGGAGAAGCACACTTCAAGCTAAATTATTCCTGACCTAACTAGAGTGGTTTCAGGATGGATAGAGCTGGTTCTCGGCATCCGTGAGCACCTGACGAGAGGCAGGTCGGGGGCTCCCCCCCTTTTTTTTAGCAAACCCAGCCGCGGGCTGGCGAGAGCAGGGGGAGAGGGGCGGGCTCCACCGTGCCCCAGTCCCTTCCTGGCTGCTCCTGCCCTTCAGGGCCGCTCAGACACGTCCCTGCGGCCGGGGAGGCAGATGGCAGGGAGCAGAG
>NW_010157750.1:15692-16066 GCF_000695765.1 Mesitornis unicolor
CTGGGTTCGTGCTGCTAAGGCGGCCAGGGAAATCGGGCCAGGAACAGAAACAAGGGAAGAGGCCAGAGTGGAGACACAACCCATCAAGAAATGCCATTTTCATCATTTGGGATGATTCTGCTAGGCAGGGAACGGGCAGGGGAAAGCTTTGAACCTGTATGTGGTACTAAACCACTCTAGGGCGTGGGGCAGCCTCGCTGGACCGGGCTTTGCCGCGACGCCAGGATACGGTCCCCGAAGGAAGGAGCCAGCATCGCCCTCCTTCCCCGCGCTGACCTTTCCACAGCACCCTCCCTCTCCCTCTCCCTCTCCCGCATCCGCAGAGCAGCTGAGCGCTGGCAGCGGCGGCGCCGCTCTTTGTGGGGTGGGGTGTG
>NW_010157750.1:16198-18132 GCF_000695765.1 Mesitornis unicolor
GAGCCACTGGGTCCCCGGCGGCTCCGCACAAAGCACCGGGGTGGGGAGATGGAGACGGTCAGTGGCTACACAGATGGCTGGGGGTACCCAAAAAGGGCCAGGATTCAGGAGGATGCTCAGCTTCCTCCTTGATAAAAATGCCATTGTTTCGTAGCTGCATGTATACAACAATATATACTACACACACACACACCCCATGTCCCTTTGAGGCTCGCTTTCCGAAAAGCCGTGCGTGGATGCCGCCCAGCTGGTGCACACCAGCAACCTGCACATGGAAATGACCTGCAAACCGCCTTTCTCCTGTGCATTCGCGCAGCCGAGAGCGCAGGGCGGGCTGGCAGAGGTCTGCATGCAACGGGAACACCCCACGTCCTAACCGCTATTTTTGGATGCTATTGGTGGTTGGGCTCTGTCTGTCTTACAGGGTCTATGGATTGAATAAATGCTGTTCTGAAGCCACCAGTCAAGGGACTCTCAAAAATCAATCATTTAGAGGGACTGCCTTCTGCTAAAGGCTACCCAGCACCTTGGGGAAGCAGGCTTTTAATGCAGAGTGCTGCCCAGTAAGCTTGGCTCCCCAGCCCAATTTTGGAATGGGCACAGACTGCAGCGGGACGGGGTCACTGTGCTCACGGGCACCAGGGTTTCCCATCCCAAACCATCACCGCCCTCCCAGGGAGCCCTGATCCACAGGGAAAGGTGGCTGTGACAAAGGGAACATTGAGGACGAGCGCTGCTGCGGTTGGGGTCGGGAAACCGGGCCCCAGGGATGGTCTTTGAGAAACACAGCTCTAATTTCTTCTGTCACCGGTCGGGGAGCTTGGCTTTAATTGAGGGCATGGGCATTCCCCTGCCAAGGAGGAGCGGGCATTAGGAGGCTTCCTACTGACCAATAATCCTCGGAGCAGGGTTGAAATGAGGATAATTACAGGAACAGGACAAAGCAAAACGCATCGGGAGAGATGCTCAGTCAGATGCCGCAAGCAGAGCCCTCAAAATGAAGGTGGTAACCAACCCCCTACTCAAATCGCTCTT
The DNA here is from genome assembly GCF_000695765.1 of Mesitornis unicolor. Taxonomy (NCBI): domain Eukaryota; kingdom Metazoa; phylum Chordata; class Aves; order Mesitornithiformes; family Mesitornithidae; genus Mesitornis; species Mesitornis unicolor. The sequence goes on from NW_010157750.1 coordinate 17,234, forward strand.
TCCAGGGCCACCCCAGCCAAATAAAACCCTGCTCTCTGCACGGCCAGCGGTTCCCGATTTCCTCCTCGGTTTCAGAACGAACGCCGCTAAGGTAACCTGAGGGTCTGGGCATGGCTGCAGCCTCTCTGCTCAGCCAGCACCGCCTTCCTCTCCATCCCGGATGGGAGCTGCCTCCCTGACATCCTCCTCGCTGCTCCATCCCCTCCTCAGCCCTGTGCTTTCTCTCCCCAGGGCGATTCGTTAGCTCTGGGATGCAGGTGAGATGCAGGCGCTATCAAAGCCACTGGATGTGAGGAGCTGCACCAAATCAGCGCTTCTAGGATTACAGAGGTTTGCATTTGGCAATATAAGCAAATGTTGACCTAGGATTTAAGAGGACACACGTGCTATAGGTGACCTCTCAGAGGGGCCCACACCCCTCGGGTTCCTTCTTCCACACCCAGTATTGCTCACCAGTATGCAAAGCATGAGTCAGGCCCCGTAATATCTCAGAACGGCTTCAAAACCCGCAGGTTTCAAAAGCCATAAAAATTCAGATGGGAATAAGGGATGCGTTTACCCCCTCCTGGCGTTGGGGCTTTATTGGAAGCCACTTGCCCCTAAAATGCACAGAAGATTTCAGGACCAAACCCCAGCTTTGACACAAGCGCTGGGCAGCAGGCGGCATTTCAGGCACCGAGGAAGCCCCTCTGCCCCTCCAGGGTCCCCATCCCTGCTCACATTTGCCCAGCACCCATTTTTCTCCCCCTTCCAGGTCTCTCCCCATTCGGTCCCTGCGTGCCCCATCCCGCAGGTCTCACCCCCCTACCTCCCGCCTGCTCCCACCTTCCCAGCCCTCATCACCGCCCTCTCTCCGGGTTTCTCTCCCCTCCCCAGTGCCCTTTGTTTCCCCATCTCTA
>NW_010157751.1:0-498 GCF_000695765.1 Mesitornis unicolor
GATTAAAGAGTGCAAATGATTTTATCTGCCACGCATGAATTCATTCTGCTGCTGCGGGATGAATTAAACCCCTGGGTTGAAGCGCTGGGTTTGAATTTTGCTCGTTAAAACGTGTTTAGACTCCCAAAGTCGGGGAAAGGAACCCCAGATACACAGAGCAGCAATGCTCCTTCACTCAGGTACAGGGGCTGAGCGCCTTTCCCTGCCCCACGTTGCGTTTTGCCATGAGAGGAAATGCCCTGGTGTGATTTATGGCCCCCTTTATCTGCTTGAACCCCCCGCCAGCACCCAAACCATCAAGGACCCTCTCTGTTGGGAAGCCCAAACCACTATTTGCCTGTGTAAATGACCCCAATCCCAGTTAGCAGCACCAGCAAGGCCTGCCACGTCCCTGCTGGTAACTGGAGCTGCACTGGGGAGTAACTGGAGTTGCACTGGGGGGTAACTGGAGCTGTGTGGGGAGCATCGGGGGTGTCTCACTCACCTGTATGGCTTCCT
>NW_010157751.1:561-1103 GCF_000695765.1 Mesitornis unicolor
TTCGCATGTCACCTTTGGAACAAGGAGGAGGAGCACATCTGAGCACCAGTTTGGTTCACATCCACCTCACCTGCCAGGCAAAGGGCACCCGGCGTCACGCGAGAGCCACAGATCGAGGCGTTCTGCAAGCACTCATGGCCAGACCAGTGCCAGGTTCAAGCTGGGACCGACCCACGGCCACAAGGAGAGACGCCACGCTGCCCAGGACCAGGAGAGTTTCAGGCCAAACAGAGCACAGCCACGAGAGAACGAGAGGCAGTAATTAACCCTTGCAAGAGGGAGTCATTAACCCTTGCAAGAGGGAGTCATTAACCCTTGCAAGCTGCCCACAGCCCGCCAGGCCGGTCTCACCAGCAGCCACTGCTTCCCTGCTGTTTCTACACTGCCTGCAATGCCCAGGTGCCAGCAAGGGCAACAAAACAGACATTTAATGAGCGAGCCTGGCACCCAAACCCCATGTGAATGGCATTCAGGTGGCCGGGGCAGAGGGGTGTCACCCCCAGCAGACCCTGGCAGGGTGACAGCAGCTCATCTCCCTGGAC
>NW_010157752.1:0-4564 GCF_000695765.1 Mesitornis unicolor
GAGCTCTGACCAGAACCAGGGCTGGGGCCAGGACGGGATCTGGTGCTGGAGCCAGAGCCAGGGGTGCCAGGGCGGCTTTTTAAGACAATATTATCCTCACGCAAAGAGACCTGAGCACGCCACAGCCTTACAATTATCACCATTTGAATTACAATAAAGAACCACAACACACAATCGTAATAGCCATTCCTCATTTCTCCAGACTCCTGTGTTTCAAGCTTGCCGGGCAAAGGAACAGAATCGTTTTTCATAAGCATGTTCATGAGGTAGTGGCCAAGGTGCTCGGGTAAAACTTTAACCCAACTCAAGCCCACATCCATCACAGTCCAAAATATATGGCAATATAACATGGAGGCAAGGCAAGTCAGCATTACAGATACCAGGACAACATTAACAGAGGTCACAAAAGCATTCTGAAACAGACCTTGCAGAAGCACAGTTACAAGAGCCATTTCAGTATTAACTTCCAACTTGTCTCACTGGGGAAATAATAAGAAAAATTATTTTCCAAACTCATGTCCCACGTTGGGCGCCAATTTATCCTGTCTCTGTTTAAGGCTCAGAAAGCAGAATTTTCTCTCTATTGTTCCCTAGCCTCCCAGGGGACGATTAAAAAAAAAAAGGGAATAGAAAAGAAGATGCTTCACACAAGGTTGGAAGTTAAGAATGTGTAACAAGCTTAATGAAAATACAACAGGAGAAAGGAAAAGGGAATTAATAAGGAACAAAGGATATTTAACTATACAAAACCTGATCCCAGCAGTCCCGAGTGGAACTATCCGAGCAGTGCCTCGTGGCTGCTGTGACCGCTGTGACTCGTCACCAGGGACCGCAGTGGTGCCAGGAAGCGGGTGGTGGTGGATGCTGCTGAGCACGAGGAGGTACGCCCAGCCATCCCAAGATGCAACAGGAAGCAGCCCAGGAAGCCAGGAAAAGCCCACGAAAACCTCGAGCCTCCTCGGTTTTTTATAGACTGTGGCCGGAAAGGGGAGGGAACAGTACTGATCTCTAACCCTCCAGGGTCCTACAGACACCACCTGTCTTTCCCTTTCAGGCTGTTAACCTTTAAACCATAACATCAGGTTATAATTACCCCTCTCATATTAACTGTAGGACATTCATGCACTGCACAATGTATCACACTCATGCAAATACCAGTGTAACTTTCCTAACAAATGCAAATCCTGATAATCCAATATATGTCAGAATACAGCAACAGACTCATAATCCTCTTTGATTCTTTCCATTCAGATCCTAATTTGTAGTAAATCTTCTATTTGGAAGCTGCTCTGGCTCATACCATTTGTATCAAGGCCAAACTGGTAACAGGACTTCTGTCTTCTGAAGAACTGGTGTAATCAAACCCAACTATTATGTTGGTTTTGAAATGGAAAATTAATACATATTAACTTTCCCTGTTGTCAAACGATATGTAACATCTTCCAGTAAAAAGAATGACTGAAATAATGACCAGCAGCTCAGCTGCATGGAGCCTAAAGAGAGGGTGGTCCTGAGCAAAGAGGTATGCCTAGTGATTTCAGAAGCTTGGTTTTATTGGTTGGCTTTGTCCTGTTGTTACTGTGTGACACATTGGGCACAACAACAGTAAACATTTAGAAAATGTCCAAGTTGTATAGGAGCATTTTTCACAAGTGATGCAGGCCTCCAGGAGGTTATCTGAGCTACTTCTGGTAGGTTTGGACTCCGAAGTTCCTTTTCAAAAAGGGACTGGTCTACATCTGCTAGACTTTACCAGAATTTACAGTTTCTTTTCTGGAAGCAATGTCAACTTTTAATGTTTATTTTCAGCCCAAATTGTTTGAAAAAATTGAAAGTGAATGATTTGTTTTTTCCTTATAGTACACCAACTTTTAAAAATAGATTTGGAAATGGCACTACTTACTATTAAAGCAAAATTTTATTTTTTAAAAATGAAATTAAAATTAATATTTTAAGTTACTTTAGTATGCAAATTCAGTTGTCCAAAATAGCACATTATATGTTGTTCTTGTAGGTTTATGTTTGTTGCACTCGCTGATGTTGAATTAAGCATATTGGTTCAGTTCAATAACAGGTCACTACCATATAGCTTCAGGTGATATAAAGGGATTTTATTTTCTAAAATAAAACTTTATTTGTGTTTAAGTTGATTATTTTCTGAAAAACTGTTGATTTAGTGGAAATTAAGTTTTTTAGTAAAACATTATTTGAATGGCAAATGCTCGTTCAGTGCTACTACAAGAACTGGACCAATTTTGCTGTTCAGATATTCCTGCACAGTAGTCAAAGCAACACTTTGAGTACAGTGTAGATATTGCCAAGCTGGCTTTAAAGTAAAGCTGTTTGGATGCTGAGCAGAGTAAAATTGCAGCAGCACAATATCAGAGTCTGATTTGGCCTGCTGAGAAGCAGAGCAAATTACTCCATGCTGAGATGTGACTCAGCACTGAAGGCACAGTCCATCTTTTCAGGCTGTAGTTGAAAACGTGCAGAATTACCTAAAGACCCCAAGCTGCATCAGGTGAGCTTTCAAAAGTCTTGATGCTTTGTTTGCACTTGATTTCATTGGAAATCATGTGCCCCAGTGCTCCACATTTTCTCCTGGTAAAATACTTGGGTCTCCCCTAAACATCTCTTGGAGTGAGATCTTTCTGACACAGCTCCCATCAGTAAAATGGGAACCGTTAATATTTTCTTACTTTGTAGAGGGATTTAGTCGCTTTGAAGTTAAAATGATGCGGTATTGCTGAAGCAAATTGCCTAAGTACCTAATGCAGAAAAAAGCAAGTTGCTAAAACCTTATAAATTTCAGAGTGAATCATGACTGATGTGAAATGAAATAGCATTTGCATTTCACATGGTGACTCAACCTCTGCTAAAGTAGCTGACAATACCTGAAACAAACAAGTAAGGATCATGTTAAGACACATAAATACTGGTTTGTTTGAACAAGTACTTTCACTATGTTTGTGCTTTTAACATCAGGAATGTAGAAGTTTATTTTTGGCAATAATTCTCTGAAGGTAACTGAGAAGCAAAATGGGTTTAGAGACGTGCAGAAAGGAAATCGTTTCCAAGCTGAAAATGGAATATATTTTCTTGCACAATGGTTATTGATTTTCTTGTTTTAAACAAAAATCTCCTGTGGGATGAAAAAAAGCATTGCTGATAACACACTTCTGGCATAAAAATACTTTAGTTAAAATGCATTGGCATGAATTTTTTTTTTCTTTTTTCAACATTTCAGAACTTCCCATTTACTGAGCCTGCTGCCGTGTTTGTAGAGTTCAGATATTCTCCAGATGAAAACACTAGGGAGAAATGTGTTTTTCTATCCTTATAATTAGCAATGAAAGGAAAACTGACATTCCTGGGATTTTGGATAAGTGCTTCTATCAGCACATTCTTCTCTCCTTTCAGGGGTAAGTACTCCACAATGCACTTTTAAGCAATCCAGAAAAAGCAATTTGGGAATTAGCTGGGATTTTACTGAGCAGATTATAATGGGATGTTATATGTGAAATATTTTTTAAGTGTACAGAGATTGAGGGGTTTGGAGATAGGTAACAGGGACTCATCAATGGATGCTGGAGAATGTGCAGTCACAAATCAAAATTTAAATAAAAAATGGAGGCAAAGATGTAGCAAAAAGAATCTCAAAACACCCAGGACTGTAAGAGGGCTGGTGTTTTAGCAGTGCGATATTTTGAAAACTCTGAGACAACTAGAAATACTAGTTATGATGGTCATAATTTTGTATGTTAACCCTTTAATTGATAAATATAATTCAATTTAGCCCTGTAAGTTCTTAACTTTAGATGTAGTATGAAAATTTATAGGTTTTTTGATTTTTGAGTTGAATAATCCCAGGTATATGCATAATCTGATGGGTAGGGTCATACTTGCTTTGGTGTAAGTCTAGTGGGACCTGCTGATATGTGCATGAATTTTAGCTGCTCTATAGTTAAAGACGCATGCATGTACTTGAGCCATGTGTTTGGCAAATGCTCAAGAAAGGCAAGAGGAATCTCTGAAGAGGGGGAAAAACACCTTGAGAAGTTAGGATGTCATCTGAGCAGGACATTTGCCTTGCAATTTGATTTGTAGGTACAGGTCAAGATTAAATACCTTGGGCAAAACCATGTCCCTTTTATGATAATTGGATGGCAGAGAAATTCCATGGCAGGGAACTTGAACAGCCACGATGACAAGCAGGAACTGCAAAGTTTCCCCCGGTGGTAGTACTAAGAAAGCTGTCTTTGCTTCATCAGCAGCTATGGCCAAAGAGACAACCAAGTCAAGCACTTGGAGCCCTCCTAAAATATCCCAGCGTGTCTGTACATTAAGACCACAGGTACATTACATGCCTGTGGCATATTGTCTGGCTCTGGCAACAGAACTTCACCAATTGCCAGCCAATACCTCTAACTTTCTTCCTATTCAGAATAATTCACTCTATTTTAGTTGTAGAAAACAAATTGTGTCGCAGTTTGATGTATTTACAAGCTGTCAGCAATCCCGAAAACTTCCCCCCCCCCCCCCCCCCCCACACATCATACTAACA
>NW_010157752.1:4595-25043 GCF_000695765.1 Mesitornis unicolor
AGCAATGGCAAAGGAAATGTTGTTAAAACTCTTCTGAAGCAACAACCAAATGCATAGTGTTAGTGGTTATTTCTATTTCTATGTTTATATATAGGCCTACGTTTTCAAAAGCTCCTTGTGCTGGATTGTCCACTTGAGATGTCATTTGGGCTTGGACTCAGCAGGATAGAAGTTTGGTGCCTGCTGAAAAAGCAAATGCCTTAGGGGATTCTCAGATCAATCACTCTGGAATCTACATGGCTAAATGCATTTTCGTTTAGTTTTGTTACCTCATAGGGGAATCACAGAGAAGCTGAGAACTCCCAGCACACTGTGACACAATGAGGTTACTGCACAGTGTGTCAAAATAGTGCACAACCGGAAAGCACAAAGGATCCTAAAAGGATCTCTTTGAAAATAACATGTACTCAGAAGATGGTTTTAACACTGACAGTTGGCAAGTAATATCATTCTGGCATCTTATTAAGCCATTTTTCTGCCTTGTAGACTGTGCAGGTAGCAGTTCTCAAGTCTATGAAAAAGTTAATACCCAGCCTTTATCTGGAAATGTTTTTTGGTCACTTTGTCTTTTAAAAATATACTTTTAAATGAACATCATTGATAGATACACTGATGTTTGCAGTAATATTTGAACCATGGCTTAATACATATCTCATCTGTTGGCTTGCATTTAATGCACAGTGCAACCATTACAACATAGTTTTATTGAGATGTACAATTTTTCCTAGCATTATCGGTCATCATATGCAGTGTTGATTACTAATTTGCACCTAAAAGTGACCCCAGATAAAAAGCAAACATGATCCTCTCATATAACTGACACTATGCAATATTTTAACTGTAGAAATAGGTTCTATTTTATTTTTGCTACACAGCTGGGTGCGTAAATAGATTATACAAGGGATGAACTACCTGTAACTTTCCCTTTTTCAAGACGACTGCTGAGAAAGCACTTACAACTACTTGGATCTATTGAGGACTTCTGTTTTACTTAATTTCAGATCCTTTTTTGCATCTACATTGATCATTTGGTATGAAGGTTTTGTGTGTTTGAATCATTCTTTTGAATGTTTTGTTTCTGCATAATGTGATGTAGCCTAAAATAGAAAAATGCTAAATTTCATGATCTTAAAACAGAAATCAAATATTCACTGTGTCAGTACTCTACGCATGTGACTTGATGTTATTATTGTCCAAGCTAGTGTGTGTTACAATATGCTGCAATGGGAGTCCTGCACATGCACGAGAGTAGACAGGAACTCTGAATATCTAGAATTTTTAGGAATTCAGGAGCAATTAAAAAACCCATGGAAATCTATTCTGCAACTATCTCTGTCCCTCATCTCTGGTCCTCTGGTTCTGCCCAGATCTAGCGTTGTAAGGGTTGGGGGTGGCTCACATCCTTCTCTGAGATCCCACAAAGCTGCACCTCAGTTGCGGACGAAGAGCAGGGGTGGGAAGGCACACATGCTTCCTGAGGCCCGAGCTGCTCACGTTTAACTCATGGTGCATTTTCCAGTGTTCAGTTCCCTTTATGTTCAGGTTTTTGGGGGGTTTTGTTTTTGTTGTTTTGGGTTTTTTTTGTTTGTTTGGTTTTGGTTTTTACAAATGGTCACTCTTGCAGCTTATAAAACCTCACACTCCGAAGTTTCTGAAAGCATTAGCACTCCCAGCAAACTGCAGAAGTGTCAGTTCCTGTTACTGCACTCCTGATCTTTATTATCTAGACATCATTGCAGTAACAGCATCGATAGTGAGTCATCATGTGTGCACTCACTTTGCATTTGAGGTGAAAGCCAGGCAAGGGCTGTATGTGTTGCAAGAGGAAAGGAATGCTTCAGGGCTTTGCATTTTCTCACTAGACTCCAGGGGCTGAAATGCAACGCTTCAAACATATTATCATACATGTGGTATAGGAGTGATGATCAAATCATCTTACACTAATATTCCGTCATTAGTGGTCAATAACTGTCACCTTGCTTAGCTGTTGGTTGCACATCACCAGTTTATTCTTATGAACTCTGATAGATTTTTTTTTTAATGCTCAATAGGTTAATCCCTCTTCCTAGCTGAAAAACATGAAGTTAGGTGCAAAAGTCCCCAAAATGAGAAGAATTACTGGGAAAAAATTACAGAAGTGTAAATCAAGAAAGCAATATTGAACTTTAGAAGACAGCATACAGTAATATGACACTTTATTCCACTGCTGCCTGAGGTTTATGTATACTACTGTCACCTTCTTACTGTTCTCCACTACTAGTAATTTTCTTTCAATCTAATTTTTATTTCCCAAGGGTTTGCCAAGGTTAAAAGTGCTAGAAAACCAATGACTATTCACTCGCCAAAGGACAATAAATTAAATTAACCGTTGTTGGTAACCAAGTCAGGTCAGAACTATTTATATGTAAATAGGTGCAAAACGCTGATGGCATAGTGTATGATTATTAGCAGCTCATTGCAGACTCTGTATTGAAAGTTAAAAACACTGGAAAAGCAATGTGCTTCCTTTCAATTCTGCCTGCAAGAAAAACATCTGAATTCCTGCTTTCACTGTAGCTGTTATTAGTGGCCTTCCTGTGCACTAGAAACATAATTATTCAAGGTCAAACTTGATGGGATCTTTTAGTTACTTGTTTTATTTAATTATCTTCTCATAACCACCATAGTAGTGTTTTACAATTGATGGTAGTAATGTGGGTAGGTTTACTATGGGCCACATCATTCTTCTGTTGTCCAGGAAATGAGTGCTGCTGCACGTGCTATTTAGTAAACCTACGGCTGGTGTGCTGAGGTCAAACTGCTTAGTGACCCTTTCCCACATCCCATTTTCTGAAGCAAGTAATAAGAATTCACCTCTTAGTATCAATTCTGTGTGCCATATCCTTTTCTCACAAGATGCTTTGGACTTCAGGTATAGTATCAACTGTTCATTGTCTCTTGGATCTCTAAGATAGCAACTGGAATCAGACCACATCAAACTGAAGAGCATTCGTGTCCTGAAGATTGCCGATGCCTCCTCAGTGCTCGTAGCACAATCCTAAAGAGTTAGTCACATCTGTATGGCCTCTTTAGGGCAGTTTGAGAGCTTTACTTTGGTGTCAAAAGCAGTAATAGCTTTTGGGAAAGAAGCATGAACCAAGCCCAGGAGTTTCCATTGCCCTGAGTGAGGAGGGTGCTGTGCTGTTGCTCAAGCCCTGAGTTTAGCTGTCTTTGTCCATTTTAACACTTCATCTCAACCTTTTCCTGAAGCACAGGGCAGCACTTGGCCATTGGTTCTGATGCTGACAGTGCAAATGCTGCCTTCAGGAGCCCAGTGATGACTTACAGCCGTGATGTGGAGCAAGCTGGTGATTTACAGCTATGGATCAGTACTTTTGTATGAAACAGAGAAACGTAGCGCCGGAGAAAACCAGCTCTAATAATATTTTTATTGGGGTTCTTTCTTGAATTGTCTATGCACATTCTGTTTCTACTGAGCCTTAACTAGTCTTCATCCTGTTTGCCTGTAATCGCTGTGTGTTTGATCAAAGCTGGGGATTGTAAAGCTTCTACGTTGCTGCTCTTTACCGAGGGTAGGGAACTGCCTTTTGTGAAGTGTTGTGCACTCCCATTCCAATAAAAGCTATTTTTATTGTTTTAATTTAAGTGTGCAAAGTGTGGCACAGAAGAGAATCAGCACTGCTTCTGTTGCGAGCAGTAGCAACACACATGCTGTCGTAGTGCTGTAGGAAAGACTGGGAGTTGAGCACCTGTTGAACCCTGCAAAGGTACCTGTTTAGTGCTCTCTCCATGTTTAAGCAGTTACTGAAGAAGGATTATTATTATGTGGAATTCTGCAATTACTGTCCTGAATAGACACAGATAAAGTAACAAAGAGTTCTTTTTAAACTAAGACCTCAGGTCACAGGCCAATTTTTTTTTCTTCCCCTAAGTGGTATTAAACTAACAGGTAATTTGGATGCTGCGTGTCGGGTATTTGCAGTTTGGACCACTTAATCAGTTTAAGCTGCTTGTAAAGAGTGTTTAAGATGAACAGTTGAACACTCAAATTCCTGAGTCACGATTGCACATAAAGATCAGTTATGGAGCATCTCTAAGGTATGGTCAGGCCTTTTGAAAATCTCACTAGTGGCCTGTGTTATTTGTTGCCCAAATAAGCTAAAAAGTACAGCCCCCAGATATTCCATGGGATAAAGGTACGCGGACTAATTAATGTGGACATGCTGAGAATAAAGTGGCTTTCTTTCTGAGCATTTGTATGCTACGTGGGTTTTCTGTTGGCTTTCACTATAATAAAACCCTCATATAGAAAACTGTTACCTTTTTTATGCCTCTAAATAATTCTGGCTTTTTCATTTCAAAAGAGTCTGATGATTTGTCTTGATGGGAAGGAAATGGGATGTAGTGACATATCACACATACAGTGGGACATTGAGAGAAGTGGAAAGGGAACATGAAACTTAACTGTTTTCCCATGTATATGATTATGGCAATGGGATCCTCTACCTGAGTAAACATAGCATAGCTCAGAAATGTATGGACTATCCACATGCACGTTACTTTTCTGAACAAAAAATGCTTTCATAAAACCTTAAGGCTGTAAGTAGAAATTCTGTTATATGCTATGTGGTATATATGGATTTTCGGTAAAACTGGGGAGTTGACCAATTGTCTCAGTGCAACAATATTCAGCAATTTACTTTCTTGTTAATTTCTGACTAACATATGTCTGTGTGTACTTCTTGCAAATTTGTTAGAACATGATATTCTTAAGAAAAAAAAAATCCGTGTCTACAGCTCACCCATTTCCCAAATCAAAGAGATTTATAGAGAATGTATGTTTCTTTCCAGATGGTTAAGTCTGCTGTTGCTTAACACAAAGTCTTTTCTGTATATTAACATTATTAAATTATCTTATTTTTTCTTTGTGGCATAAAACTAAATTTTCATGAGTATACCCAACAAAAATTGAACATGTTATTCAGATTTTAAATTTGCTGATTCTATTGTAATATGTATTTTAAAAGTATGTTCAAAGATGCAAATACACATTTGATAAGCAATTTTTAAAAGATTCACAAATTGTTACCCTGTATTTTTTATCAGACAGATGTATTTTCTTTACTACTGGGTCATTCTAATGATTGGCATATTCAGCTTTAAGGATATTAAACTATGGTAAAATTGTACCTATCAGAATAATCAGAAAAAGTACCAAATATTTAGAAAAATTCTTAATTATAATCCTACCAGCTTTGAATTTAAACCATTACAGGACAGTCCAAATATCAATAAAAATATCTCACTTAAATCAGGAACTGCAACTATAAAATATTCATTATTCTGTCATTAAAAGAGAGTTTAAATGTGCATGTCTGATGAAAACTATTGTTTTGTTCATTTGAATAGGAAGAGATTATTTGCTAGCAGCCCTATGGGCAAATCCATACAGAAATTGTTCAAACATCACCTCAATATAGTTTAATTATGACTAAGCATGTCCCAGATAAGTAAATGAGACAGAGAAATAGCAATATAAGCCTATCTTTGCATTCTGCACTGCTGCTTTGTGCTCTGTGTTAACAGAGAAATGTGGAAGTTTGTACAAATTAAAATCAGCACTGTGGGCAGCTCAGGCTGTGCAGGACAGGCTTTTCTCAGTGTACTGCTGATCTCTGTCCTTTTCAAGGCATCTGAGAGCTTTCAGCACGCCGCAGCACCAGCCCCTCTCTCCTCGTAAACAAATGTGTGTTTCACCTGTAAGGTTGCATGAGAAAACAAAGATATTGAATTCAGTAATGTTCCTATGAACATCTAGCTCTGTAAGCATATGCCTGAGTATTGACCTTTTAATTTGTGCTTAAACTCATTCAACTTCTGTCTGATTTAAGATTGCACTTCAGTACTTAATTGGGTTTAATTAGCTTATCCTGTAGATTATTAAGCCCTTCCTAAAGGCCATTTAGCACCTAGCTCTTGCTTTTGTTGGTAGGGGTTTCTGGTATTTCCTCTTGTAGGCAGCTGGTGTGTGGCAGCAGGTTGTGGAGCTGTGAGCGTAGGCTGGGTTTAAATAGGTTTTTAACAGATCTGGTGTTTAGCCTTTAGCTTGGTAATAACTGCTTTTCTCTACAGAGTTACCAGACAAGCTGTCTTTGGTGGCTTTAGGTTGTTCCGGTCTGGACAACAATTTAGTGAATATAAGTAAATAGTAATAAATATGATAGAGGAAACTCATTAATTATCTCTGTATAGTATTTGGTGTTCCTACAGTGCAACAGCTTTTAAGTGCAGAGGATTTATACTCCAAGGTCTGCAGCAGAACAGAGGTGTCAAGTCTCTCATTCCTAATTTGTAGGGAGATATTGACTGAGTATCAGTTCCTAATAATTCAAGTTGTATACGGTGAGTTCTCCTAAGCCATTACAGCTTTAAGGTTTACACGCACATTGGGGTACCTGCAGCATCATAATGCTATTAGTGCAAATATAATCACATCTTGCAATGGTATCAGGACTGGCTACTTACAGTAAATGACATTTCCATTAAAATACATGCCAGTGTGCACACTAATACTTGAAAAAGCCTGTGTGTAAACAGCTGGCATTGATTTCACATAAAGTGTCCCTCAGTTCAACATACCTTGAGGTTAAAATTGAGACACAATGAATATGGCTACATACCAGGTTCTTTATTGTTTTCTATTTCTATAAAGAGGTGTATTTTTTTCCCTTAATCCTGTTTGGCCAAATAGCTATCTGACTGTCTTGAGAAATTTACTGTGTGTGATGCTGCTATAATTTTTTCACATAAAATTATCTTGGTTAATATGGAATTTACGGCTAAACAGTTTCTAGAAAAAAAAAACACAACCCACAAAAGCAAAACAAACCGCCAAAAAACCACCCCACTAATTAGCAGTAAATATGTGAGTTTCAGGCATTTCTAATTCGTTATTCACATGAGTTCAGATGCAAGTGAGCTGCAACGTCCTGGAGTGGGGAATGGTCCTGGGAAGAATTCTGGCAGAGAATTCTCCCTATATATTTTTCTGTCAAAGAACCTTTGGTTTCCCTCTGAACACCTCAATAACAAAGATCTGCCGGTTTTGCTTTTGCCTGAGTGGTATCGTGCTGTGCATTGGTTATGCAAGACACACATGTATGAAAAGAATGGCAATAAAATACTTTCAAATGGAAGAACAACAGTTGTTTTGAAATGGCTAGGACTTCTTTATCCTTATGATAATAATCTCTGCTATTGCTGCAGGCCAACAACTGCCTTTCAAAACTTTTTAAAATCCCCCTATCAGAAAATATTTTCTCATTTCATTTAGTCATTAGTCACACATAGAGATCTGTCTTTGCAAGATTCCATGAAATTCAGTAAAATTCACACATTACAGAGGCTAGGGGACTCTCTTCTGTCAAACATATAGTCATATATGTTAGTCATATAAATGTCATATAAATAAATACTTGAAATTACCCGTCTCTCTATATATTCCCTCCTTAATATTATGAAGTAGTTTGTGATCATGTGATAATTAGCAGATTTTTGCCTAAAGAATTCATTTGAAAGGGACACTGCAGACTGAAAATTCCCTTAGATGTTCTTAAACAACAAAATGAATGACTGAAAGACACTTTTAAATATGCTTTGTTGGCTCTGCATCTAATGTGAATGTATTTCTTCAGTTGTTTAACAGAAATCAAGATGCTCTATCTTGGGTGTAGTTGATTGTTATATCATGATTTTTGCTTTCCATATCTTAATACCACACTCTCACAGACTGCAGAGGTTATTCTCTTAGGTTAGAGGTTAGACTCTCTTCATTTGCCATCTCCTGCAAATGTTAACTGAAGCATCATGAAATAGTTTACTTCAAGGGAGAATAACCATTACCTGCTGCTCCAGAGGACCTCTGGGCGATTCTATGAACAATAACACTGACGAATGTGGAAGGTATTTATTTGTCTTTTAATTCCAGAATATCACACAATTCCTCAAAATGAACACTTTGCTGTGCAAACTTGGTTTTTTGTGAACTGCATGCACACTTTGAGTTTTCCTTAATGCTTCAGCAGACCTTGGATGAAACTTCTGCAGTCAGACATGAGTGTGAGAGGTCTTGGCAGGATACATTAGTGACAAATCCGAACTTGAGAGGTTTTTCAGGGGCAGAATATTGCCTGTGTCAGTGGCCATCTTGATTTGAGCATTTTGTAGATAGATGAATGGATACGGATGTTAGGAGCACTCCAGTCTTCATTGGCAAGCTTGATTTATTACTTCCTCGTGCGAAGACTGAGGAACAAAGGCTTGGGTCAAGGAAGGAGCCTCTTCTGTGAATTCTGTGCTGTGATGCTTGGATATATTTGCAGAATTCTGGTTTTACAGATTGAATCCAGTCCCTCTTCAGAAGCCAGCAGGGGTGGGATGGCCACCTCGAGTTGTACTCGCCCTGCTTGTTGACTTATTTTAAGCTGGGTATCAAGGGATGAGCAGTTCATTATGACAGGTGGATTTTGAATGGTGGGCTTGTGCTAAACCCTGGACATCCTCAAGGGTCAGCAGCCTTAATGTGTCACCCCATGTGCTGGGAGATGAGCCACCAGCAGCACCTTCCTGCAGAGTTGGTGTGTCCCACACTCCTGGTGACATCCTACCCACGCGACAGTGTGGCACAGCCAGGAAATTACTGACCTGTAGCTACTGTGGACTTTGTCTCTGCAGGGGCAGGTGCTCAGGTGTCGCACTGCAGGTTAAAGTGGTGCTGCTTTGTGCATGTGGGAATAAAATCCCAAAGCTGCATGCTGCCAAGAGCTTCAATCTCTGCTCATGAACATACCTGGTGTATGCTCAGGATTAGCTGGGACAGCAAATCTGTTGACTAGTCTTTTTCCTCTCTTGGAAGTACCGTTTCTTACTGCCTTCCTGGTTGGATTGTAACTCACAAAACCCTCTGCAGCTGCCCATTTCCTGATCTTGCATTGCAGCTGTTTCCCTTGCATCACTTTTGGAGAGCGTGCCGAGTTTCCCTGCCAGGCACACATGTTTAGCTTTTCCCAAAGCAAGAATTAAGGAGGGAGGTTTTTTTGTCTGAGGGAAGTGCAACCAATGGTGTTTAACAGCCTCCTGGGTGTGCTCTGGTGGGCACCCAGGACGTGACAGCTGCATGGGTGATGTTTGAAATGAGGAGGGTGTCGTGCCTAAGGCCTACAGCTTCAGGCTCTGTCCTTACAGTGGATGCCGAGGCTTGCCCGAGGGGTGTCTCATTTGGGAGTGCCAAACTTTGGTTGGCCCAGCCTCGCACAAGGGCCCACATTTATGATAAATACCTTATGGAACTGCAGCAGGTATTCTGAAATAATACTTGGAAAATGTATTTTGAATTGTTACACCTTTGGCATGTCAGGTTTTGCTTACTGAAGCAATTCCGGTGTTGTCTACTCAGGGTTGCTGGGGTTTTGTTTTTCGTTTTTTTTCTGTAGCTTTCTACATTGTTTCCCTGTCTTGCACTGAATGGAAGTCACGATCACATAACAAGATTATTTTTAAATATATTTTCCTTCTCTGAAACAGAGAGAGAGAAAATGTCTTTCCCTGTGAATCTGCAGTGTGTTTGTTGCCCTGTTAAAAGCCCCTCCACAGAGGCTGTGGCCATTGCTGGGCAGGGCCCCAGTTCAGCTGTAAGAAGCCAGGGACACTCTGAGGACCAGTGACTGAGGGACCACAGCTTCTCCTGCTACCCCAGAGCGTGTGGGCTCTGCCTGTGGGACAGCAGCATGGCGGGGAGCCATAAGCTGGGCTGGTGCTGGTGCCTGGTGAGCCAGGCAGGGTCTGAGGATGCTGTAGAGCTGGGTGAGGCAAGGGGAGCAGGCAAGGAGCCCTTTGCAGGGTTGGAGCAGGCTGCGGGGCAGTACCCATGATGGAGGATAGCAAGTGGTAGAGCTGATCCCCAGGGAGCAGATTTAAGATTTTAATGCACTTAGTCAACATTTTATTTGTTATGTGGAATGGTGTTGCCTTAGGTGTGGATCAGCAGAGCCTGGTACTGGAGTGAATGGCCGTGCTTGTGTCCAGTTGTCACTGGGCAGCGGTGGGAGCAGTGTGGGAGAGCAGGATGCCATTTGTTGTGCTGTGGGATCCCGTGGTCAGGAGCTGGCCTCTGCTAGCCTTTTGTTACCATTTTAGCAATGATGAGAGGACAAGGTGGCACCACCTGAACCTGCTCCTCCCCTGGCAGCTGTGAGCTGCCCTGGTCCTGCATTTCAACATGGTGAAATGTGGGCCACCAGGAATCCCTGTGTGATCTGCAGGGCAACGGGAGAGCTGCTGTCCCATGCATGCTCTCCTGCTCTGCGGCAGGGTCTGCCTCTCCTTGTTAAATGGTGTCATGGCTCCAAGAGCAAGTGGTTTGATGCTGCAGCTTTTGGGGTTGAAAAGTGTGTGGGAGGACTCCAATTCCAACTGTGGACCAGCAGCAGACAGGGCGAGCATTCAGCATCTGGTAAGGATAACATAGCCAAGAGCAGTGGCTGTAATACCTGAATAAGCTTAAACCTTAAAAATGTTTGCAAAGAACAAACTGAGGCTTGGCTGCCTGCTTTGTTCTTGTCGTGTTAAATGTGAGTTTAATTTTAGTTACTGATGGTACATCAGACGGTACTTTCTCTTTATGTGGAGCTTTAACAGCTTGTTCTGGAAAATGATGCAATATTCCTGTGCTTTTTTGTTTCTTCCTCTCAGAAATAAGATGCAGTTGTTCTAACAGCCTCTGGCAATTTGGAGAGGAACATGCAGGTGTAGTTTGCTTTGCACATGTTCCCTCTGTGTGCAGGGGTTGTTTACTGCTCAGCTGAACAAATTGTCGAGTGTCCTTCTGGATGTCTTGAGTTGTTTAGCCGAGAAGTCGGATATTATGTTGCTAGGACTTTTCTTTTGCACTACATGTGAACTCAAACAAATAGTTTGTGAAGGGTCAGTGCCCGCTGTTCCCACAGAAGCTTGAAGGAAAATCCCTTCTGGCGTTATTTCTACAGAGGTCGGTGTTTTTTCCTACTCTGATCAAGATGAAGGACTTTCTGATGTGCTTATATGTATCTGCTAATAAGGAGTCTCCACAATAGAGGTCTGCAGTCTTTCTTTTTTTCCTTTTGTATCTGATTTGGTTGAACTGTTTACTTTGGAGTATTTTTATCCTGACATTACTATTCCTTTTTTTTTTTTATTTCCCTTGAGTGAAGAAATGCCAGTCTGTGAGAGGTTAGAAACAGATAAATGATACCACATTTCAGAGTCAGAGCAGAAGCGATATTTGGTTACACAGTCTTGCACATAAATGGGGTACTTTTCCTTCTCTTCTGTACTTATTTTTTTTATTTGGGATGATTGGACCAGGCACCTTCTGTGCTAATTATCCTGAATTTCTTCATGTTGACCCAGAGCTCCAGCAGTTTCCAGGTGACTTTCAGCCCTGTGAAGAAATGTGGTTGGTAGATGCAAACAGCAGTGCCATGGGCTGTGTTGACAGTCAAATGCTCATCATTGCATATGACACAAAGTTTTAATGCTGTTAAGAGAGAAAGAGAAGCACTTTTGGAAAGACTGTTGTGCAGAAGTACTGAGCAAGGCCAGGACTGTGTGGTGGCACCTGCCCAGCCAGAAAGTGGGGAGCAGAGCTGAGCAAGGAGAGATGAGGCTGCTCCCAAGGAGGACTCTTGCCTGGCTCACAGTGCTCGTGCAGCAGCTGTCCTGTTATGGGGGCTATGAAGTGAGGAAGTATTTATGCTCTGTGAAGTCTTTATTTCTTCAGTTTTGCGAGACTGTGTCTGCAGTTAGCTGGAGGTAAAGAAAGTGAATGTTGTGGTGCTGCACACTGGCTCCCTGGTGCTGGCCTCAGCTCTTGAAGATGTGAGAGTGTCCCTGTTAGGAGAGGGGATGCACCCTGCATCCCGGTACCTGGATCTAAGGGAGTAGCAGCACATCAATATTTAAACTGCTGAAAAAGAGTCTTAGTCTTTGTTATTGTTTTGCAGGAGGCAGCAGGTGGGAGTGAACTTATTTGCTGTATAGGGCCACTGCTTCTGAAATACCATGTTTTTATTAGACAATTTCATTGTGACAAGTTGCTTTCTTATTTAGTAATGAAAAATCATTCCGAGTATGTAAGCTGGAAACTAGACCAGATCACTGACAGGCTGCAGTAATTTAGAAGCTTTTCAGGGAAACTTCCAAATTTCTCAGGATTTTTCTAAGTGTGTTTGATTCTGATTTCATTGTTTCTGTTTGTTTGCTTGTTTGGTTTTCAAATGAGCCTTCTTCGAATTTGCATTAATCTTCCATAGAGAAAATGCTTATGGAGGATGAGTGGACAGGCAATTTGGAATAGCAAAGGTTATTTCTGTAGTAAAGAAGACATTTGAAAATTAGAGATTGTGTGTCTTATTTGCTATGTTTTATATAAAAATATCACATACATATCACATGTACTCTGCAGCTGTGGGCCGATGCTGAAAACATAAACTGGTAATGACTGGATTGTCACTGGGAAGGGCTTTCTGTACTGGCAATGCAAAAGATGAGTGTACAAAGTTGTGTTGATTAAAAGCGTTGATTTTAAATTATCATGTAAGCACTTTTTTTAGAAAGCTTCACAGAAGTTAATTTTACACATTAGTGCAGTGGTGACTTTATTTTCTTTCTGGATCGTAGATGGACTATTGGTTTTAGCCTTGTAATATATTTGCTGACTTCCAACTATTAAATATTTATGGCAGTATTCCAGAAATTCTACATTAAGAACTTGTGAAACCTTGAAGCATGTTATAATGTACAACTTTGCTAAGCTTTTTGCCACAAGAGAAAGACAATTTGAAGATCACACTGTTTGCAAATATTGTACTTTTTTTTTTACAAGATAACACCCAAAGTTGTTCTGGTTGAACACTGTTAAGAGAAAAAACTATTTTCCCTTTTCTGTTCTGTCCTTCTCTGCAGTTCTTTTAACTATTTCCTCTACACAGTTACCTATATCTTAATATTCCAGTACCTACAACTGAAAGTATCTCTGTGTTATCGTGGGATCATGTAGTAAGGGACTCCTGCCCTCATGAGTAGACAGTGTAAATAAATTAAAGACAGTGTTGGCACTTTCTGTAAAATGATGATCAGGCAGAGACACATTAAATGACTTGCTTGAAGTCACACTGTCAGTAGGACAGATTCCAGTTTAGGAAAGTGGTGTTTTACAGCATCTACCAATTCATTTGTTCCTGTGGACGCACTGATCTGTTGGTATCAGTCGGGAAATTATTTG
Source organism: Mesitornis unicolor (assembly GCF_000695765.1). NCBI lineage: Eukaryota > Metazoa > Chordata > Aves > Mesitornithiformes > Mesitornithidae > Mesitornis > Mesitornis unicolor. The sequence continues at coordinate 17,914 of NW_010157752.1, forward strand.
TAAGGAAAGTGGCACTAGGGAAAAAACAATTCAAATAAACTCTCATGAGTACAACCACAGCATGTGCTTAGAGGATGTTCCAGCCCCAGCCTGAAGAGATTAATCTGTGAGGAGCTCCAAACCCACACAGAGTAAAAGATGATGAGATGGATTCCCCAGCCTGCAACCGTACAGTTGTGCTGAGCTACTCAGTAAAACCAGTGTGTCTGTTGATCCCCAGTGATGATAGAGCAGATGATCCATCTGTCATCTCTTGACATCCATAACTCCAATAATAACTGCACTAAAACACTGGTGTTATATCGCAGTGACAGCCAGTGGGACATGTCCTCGTGTAGGTGTCGGAAGAGGGCTGGGAGCCAGGGTCTGCAGGATCAGCTTCTTGACTACTTGACTTGAAGTACTTGAAAACAATCTATGGGAGAAGTGAGCCCAGTGTGCGGTCTCAATCTTTACTTGGAAATAAACCAGATGAAATTTGTTGTTCTGCTATGAAAATCCAGTGGGAGCGATTGGACACAAGGTCAGCTGCCTTGTTGAAAGGTTTGTTACTGTGTTTAGCCATAGTAGAAACCCTGCTGGGAGCTCTATCAGATACGATGAGTGTGACAGAAAGGCTTTGGATACTGCTTTAGAGGTGAAGAGTTCTAGAGGATTTGTTAAATTTATTTTAGGGATGAGAGTCCTATAGTAAGAACACAAGATAATAGCTAAACAGGAGTAAAATAAAGTTAATATACAGATGGGAAAATATTGTGCAGCTAAATTGGAAAGAATAACAGCTTTGTGAAACATGATTGTTAATGATAGTTATGGGGGGATTTCAAGAGCCCTCACATCTTTGAAAATGCTGTACAGGGGATACAAGTCATATCACATTTATTAAAAAAGTAACATGAGAGAGTGCTATTTTCTCTCTTCTTTTTAAACAAGAAAGAAATTTCTGCTCTGGGGTGCTTCTGCTAGACCTGAAAATGGCATCAAAGCAGTGCCAATGACAGAGGGTTTACTCTTAATTTCCAAGCAGGAGTGTTTGTTCTGAGAGACTTTCCAGCCTGTTTGAATGAAGAGCAAACTGTCTAGATGGCCATGGTCACTTGTTGAATGGCTGAAAAACAAATTCTCTTTCTTGAATGTTCCAGCCATACTGTAGATATATTCAGATTAGGAAGTAGTGCCTTGTTCAGGTCCTTCATTTCCTTTAACACAGACCAAGGCCTGGCTTTCCTGTTCAGCTCTTCTTATTGCTGCTCTCTGCTGCTGATGCTGCTGTTACTCTCCCCCTCAAAACAGCCAGATTTGCTTTTCTTCTGCTGAGTCCAGTTTGACCGTTTTGGCTTATACAAAACACTTGAGGCGTTTATTCAGGCTCTAAGGAACTTTAAATCTGATCCTGCAATGTCTTACATGGTTCATGTATTAAAATTCAGATTAGGAAATGAATATATTTTGCTATTTTATTTCACCTATCATTAAGCTTTAATTTTACTTTCTGCTGTCTTGTTACGGTTGATATACCCTTTCAAACAGTTTCTTCTGCTCTTAAAGCTTGTTGGAAGCCAAATCAGAAAGAAAGGGGAAAGATAGTGAAATATCTAATGGGAAAAAGACAGGTCCCATTTTTGAGCATATATATCTGGTTGAGGAATAAATTCAATCTCTGCTATAATCTAATATCCTTGATCTATGAGACTCCATTTGGAAAATAAAAGGCAGTTACAGATCAACAGGGAGGAACTGTAGGCACAAGAACTTGATTGCAAAATAAATGCTTACAACTTTTTAATTGCCACTTTGTGTAAACATAAGCAGAGCAGTTAGCTGAAGAAAGATAGCTACTCATAATGTATTCTTGACTAAATATTAATAATTCCTTTCCAATCTAATATGGAATCCTGAGAAACTTGTGAATTACAAAGTTTGACTACATTACAGAAATTGGGATGAGATTTGAGAATGGAAATGCATGAAGTAGAAATATCTAGACGGAAAACAGAATAAATGCAAGGAGTCTGCTACTTCTGTGCACAAAGGAAGCTGAGAAGGTTCACAGACACTTGCACTTAAATTCATATTTAGAAATAGCTTTCTGCTTTTTCTTCATGTGCTTGTCTGTCCAGCTATAATTACCAATCCTCCTTTTTCTGCAATTACATGCTGTGTAATGTTTAGCAGCTATTCCAAAAAGCAGCTTATTCCTGTGTGACAAGATTTAATTAAACTTCCAGTGAAATAATTAGTGAGGGTATCTCAAAAGGCTGTTTAAAATCAATGCAGTGCTGAGGACCAAATAGAGTTAACACTGTCATCAAAGATCAAAGTCACCAAAGAACGTGACTGAAAATTAAACCCCCAGCAACAGACTAATGAAGAAATGTACTGAAGCAGTTGTGATTTTCTGCCTCTTGGGTTCTACCTACAAATTGATTTGACATGGAAAATTTCCCTCAGGAAGCTTATAAATTGTAAATTTCCATTAATTACATAGCAAAGAATGTTCTTTCTATAATTTGGAATCTATTAGGAATTTTTTTGTTTGGCTTCCTCTTCTTCCCATTATCTATGTTTTCTGCCTTGCCAATGGAGATTGGCTGGAGGTTGTTTTAGGTGGTTGTTTCCTATTGCATCACGTAACCTGAGTCACAGAGAGGAGCCGAGGAGAGTTCGGTGGCTGAAAGATGAGGTTTCTCAGGCACACCAGAAATCCCAGCCTGTAGGCATAGTCTTACGTATCTCAGATCTCAGGAGGTCAAGACAGCAGCTTTTCCCAGTTATGTGTAGTCTACCATTGACTTCAAGTAGGATGTTCTTATCCCATTGTGGAGGAGTAATTTGTATGATGAACCAAATCCTAGCTGTGCCTAGGGACTACGCCTACATAAATCTAATAAGCAATTGATTTCTGCGGGAGCTAGATCAAGTTGCCTTATTCAGCAACACAGGGTGCAATGCAATTATTTCTACATAGTCATGCATTGCGCGGAGCTGCTCTGGGTACGGGGGATTGGCTGTGAGCAATCAGGATCCTCAGCACCACGGGAGTGAGTGGGGTGTGCTTTGCTTTTCCATGTGCCCTGAACTGGAGAGGTTGCTCCAGTGAAGATAAAGTCTGCAGAAGGAAATGCTCAACAATTCTTCACGTCTGGTTTGCATTATGGATCATTCTTTCTCAGATGTTGACATTGTGTGGTTCTCTCTTTTCTTTTTAGGCATCATAATATGCAATAAGGTTCTGGAGTGCATGGCTATACAACAGCATCAAAGCCATAAGCGTGGCAGGATTTTAAACTGGCCTTTGATATGTGTGCTAAGACTATTCAGCTACAGTATCAAGTGTGGAAAACATGGGTTTGGGAAAGGGTGAGAACACCATAGCCTCAGGGCAAGAGACACAGCGCATTGCAGTTCCTGAGATAGGGCTTTCCTACAGGTAGGAAAACGTGAGTGTCTGTAGCTGGCTGCCCTGCCTTCCCTGCTGAAACATCCCAAGTGGGTTGGCGCGAGACACGATCCTGAACGAGCCTGACTGCCCAGCAGGTGTTTCTGTTGGAGCATCTCTGGTGCTGTGACCTCCTCGTTCCAGTGGTACTATCAGTCTGTTGTGCTCCTGTGTCGGGAGGAGGCTGGGATGATCACTGAATTTCTATAGTATTTCTAGCTGGACTCTGCTGGTTTGCACTGTCTGGTGCTAAGGAGTGCATCCTTGGGCAGAAACATGATTAAAATATCAAGAGCTGCAACGAAGGGAAGGAGTTCTGTGGGTATGTGTTATGCATCACAGGTTTGTCATCTCTTTTGAGCTGTGCTGTACTTGGATTGAACTGCCAAGGTCTGAATAATTTATTCAGAAAGTTACGCTAAGTCTGTATGGCACTAAAACACTGAAGATTGGTAAATAATTAATACAATTTCTTCTGCAGCCATGTCCTTGTATGAGTCACTCTCAAGCTTTGCTGAATATGCTGAGCAGTCAAATGCAATATTCTGTGCCTGCAGGATCACAATTCCTTCAGTGTTTCTGTTCTGCAGAAAAAGAATTCCTTTAAAGTCTCTTTAAGAATTTCAACTAAATAATTAAAATCTGGAACAAATAAGCTATGTTAGTGATATGTAGATAAGTCTGTAGATATGTGTATTTCTCTACACATATAGATGTAAATAAATCAAATTGAGGACAAACTGTAAGCAGTAGGAGATGAGTTGGGACTAAGCAAGGTCAAGGACAGTCCAATTAGATGTGCCTATTTCCCCAGTGACTTAGCACCTCCAAAGCAGGTCAGTGTTCAGAAACAGCTAAAAGGCTGGTTTTGATTTTTAATTTTGAAGCTAGGATTCAATGGCAAAAACTTGAGCTTAAAAATGAAAGTTGTAGCAAATAACAGTATCAACCAAAATTGCTGCTCTCAGTGAAGGCAGTTCCATTCGCCTGCTGCAAGGGCACGTACCTGCTTGCAATGGCAGGGAGTGAACCTTTTCCAGAGCAAAGTGACATCTTTTGTGTAGAGCAGAATCCAGTGAGATCTTGACACTTTCCTCAGTGTGCTTGTTTTGAGCATGAGATTTCTGGACATTGCTCTTAGGAGTCGCTTTCATTTCCATTTCTGTTTTTCTTAGGCATGTTTAAAAATGCCAAGAATACATTGTTAATTTGCAGTGTTAATTATCAGTCCCTTTTTGCACCCTTTTAAATGCTGTTGACAAAGACCTCCTTTTTGTAATGGAGGATAGTAAGTAGAAGTCTTGAACCTCTTAAATTACCATGTGTGTCACACTGCTCCAGTGATTACATTTTAAGGTGCTCTTTCTTCAATATAGGTACAAAGGTAAGTCAAAGCATTGACTGATCAAATAAGTATTCAGCACAACTCTCATGCAATGTAGGAGTGGCAGTCGGAACAAGAATTGCTTGTTTTTGAGTGTGAAAATCTGATCCTGTTAAAAAGCCTTTACTATGGAGAATCCTCACCCACATCTGTACATTTGTACTTGTATTCAAGTAGGGGAGGCTGTGGTGTGTACTCTTTTAATTTGTCCCACAGAAATGAGACTTTAAAAAAAAAAAAATAGGTATCTGAGTTAATCCCACAACTTATGGATATAACAAAGTCTTATTTTAAATATACAGTCAATTCTTTAGATAATTTTACTTTTATACACTTTGATTATTTTATGGTCTGATTCATTTGCAATCTTGTACTTGGGAAGGAAAATAAGCCCCTTGATGTTTTTTGCCTAATTCACTAATTTTCAAAATTAATATTCAAGAAGAAAGTATTTGATTTCCAAATAGTTGATACATGTTCTCACAGGTGTCTAACACACTGTCTTCTCACTTAATGCTCTAAGAAATGTGTATTTTTCCTGGGGATACTGATGAAATATTTAGGTTTAGTATCTAAAATGGGTCTTCTGACCATGATAATTAGATAGGGTGGAGACCTGAGATTTACTGGATAATGAAGATGACATCTCCTAAATGATGGATGAAAAAGAAGAGGATTTAAAGAAAACTCAGATTTTTGTTTTTTTACCTATAATTTGCTAAAAATTATGGGAGAATGTTGCAGTCACCTCAGTAATTGTATTTAATTGATATAAGGATACCCATAGTGTAGGTCCTCTTTCATTAGGGTTTATGTATATAACAAAAGCATTTTCCTAAATGCCCCTTGGATAATGTAATTAATGTCTTTGCCATAGCAAGCTTTGAATAACGATAAGTCCTGGGAGGTTATCATCACTCTCAGCAACCATGATCATCATCTTCAGAGAATGAAAATATACTTAATGGGCAAACCATGCTGTTCTCTGTGAATGAGCAAGGGAGATGGCACACAGGCTGAGTGAGTAACTAAATATTTACAGTGAACTTGTTGTTTTAGTGCTGCGGGTTGAGGACTGCTTTTGAAGTCAAGGAGCTGTGAGGTTTGTGGAGAGCAACTGCATGCAGTGCCTGGAGTAAGTTTGTGTTTCCTGGTCAATGCTGCTCTGTTGTTACTCTATATAGTGCTCATTTGTAATGAATTTTCTTATTTAAGCAATATTCTTAGGGCATTTACAGCTATATGTGGAAGGGCTTGAAGTACAGGACACAGTGGTTTGAATTGGGTTAACCACAGGGTGATGGGCTGGAGCACCCAGGACACCTCATTTACTGCAGTTGGTTGTGGCTGCAAATTTCTGGAGTGTGGCTCTGTTACACAGCCGGAGTCCAAAAGACATTGTATCAATACATAAGAATGTTTATGTATGTTATGCAGAAAAGGGAACCTTAGAAGCAGTACTACTGCAGAGAACAAAAGGGTGCAATTTTCCTAACTGTCTCTGACAATACAACCTGTTCCAAATAAATTCTTAACAGCTTTGGAGATGAGGAAAGTGGAGGTTTAGATAGCTTGAAAATATCTTGAGAGATTCCTGCCCATACGGGACCGTGCTCACCTCACGGGTGGCATGGGTCCTTGTGGGCTGGGAAATGGGGTGAAATGTTCCTCCACAGCAGAGCTGAGAGGACTCACTTGGTTTCCTCCCTTCCCCCTTGTGTCATCTCTGCCTTGTGGTGAACTGTTTCAATGAGCTGAGCTGGCAGAAAATTATCTTCCTCCTCCTTTCCCCCTTCTTCACCCTCCCCAAATTTTTCTGCAGCCTAGCGTGCAGGGTTGAACCCCCATCACCCACAGGAGAGGAGGGAGGGAAGGTGCCAGACCCTGGGGATGGGACAGGGCCACCTCAACAAGTTCCTGGAATACTTTAAGCCTTTCCAGGCAGTCACCTAGAAAAACCCTAGTGAGTGAACTACTGCAGAGATTGATTTGTGAAATTAATAATAAGAGAGTTCAAAAAACACTGGTGGCAGGAAGGAACTTGACATGACCCAGACAGAAGAAGGAGTCATGGGAACAGCAGGGAAAGGCCAAGACAGCAGGAAAGGGCTTAGCACCCGAGATGTGTTTCCTCAAGCAAATTTGAGATATATTTTTGAAGCATCAGTATCATAAATACCCAGATGTCTGAAGGTATCTGTCCTTCAAGATGCTGAGGTTAAAACCCAGAGGAGCAGAAGAAAGGGGATGGCTTTTCATCGTGATGGAAGATATAAATGTGGAGTGCCCCAAGGGTCAGTACTGGGG
>NW_010157753.1:0-4082 GCF_000695765.1 Mesitornis unicolor
CGCCTCCACCTGCAGAGCTCCAGCCAGTGATATCATTGCTTTATTGCTTTTATGCTACTACATTTTCTTCTACGAATACTTTTCAAACTTAATACCTGTAGGGTTTTTTTTCCTCTCATAGCATGTCATATTAGATTCACAACTGTATTATGATGCCCTCAAAGATGCCTTTCCTGCCTTTGAGAGTCTGAAAAATCAATTCAACTGTCCTTCCACAGCCCTATAGTGCATATATATATATATATATATATGCACATATATGCACATATATGTACATATATATATATATATATGCACACACATAGACATATATATGAGTGTGTGCACATGCATGCATGTGGTTCTGGTTGTTCCAGGACACATTTTGTTTCTCTTTTCATTTTTCTGGGTTCTGCAAAAGAAAATCCTGAATGGATAGTGCCTTAAAATGCACGTAGGCTGTGTTTGCACAGTATGTTTATTTAACTTGTCTTACAAAAAAAAAGGCAACAACTCTGGCACATGGGGAATGATCTAATCTTTTACTTATTCATTTTAACCAAAATAGCTCTTCACAGTGAGCAGTGATTAACAAACTCTTCAGGGCAACAGTGTGTCAGCTGTCAGAATCTCTGGTTGTGGTGCTCATCATAATCAGAATCTTGCCTGATAAACGTACTCATTTCGGTATGTACCATGGCCCTGTGGACCACCTATCTGATCTGTAGTCCACAGAGGTCAGGCTGGGAACTGATATAATAAAAAAAATAAAATGCATTGCACAGAGGTGAATTGTTATGAGTACACCTGCTTTCAGATAAGTCCCCTTACTGAATTAGGCTGATTACTGTCTCTGATAATGGTCAACAGTGGATACCTAGTCAAAGAAACCATTATAAAGCTTCTGTAGACGCAGCTTCTTGTAAAATTTTGACTTTGGGACTTCCAGCAGATTGACAAGACACACTGTGTTTAATAGCTCTTGTCCTCCATTTGTCTAGTTCTCTTCAGTCTGTTTGCTTTTCAAACACTGCAACATCCTGTAACATTGAGTTTCTCAAAATAATTTTGTAGAAAATGACTTTTTTTTTCTCTTAATGACTTTCATTTGAAGTTTGTTCCCGAACTTTGTGTGTCCCCTATCTTCTTGGCCATGAGAAGCAGTGAGTAATCTCTCCATACTCTTCACTTCTTTTTACTGCTTGTGGCAGATGTCTCCTATTCTGTGTCCCCCTTTCTTAGCTAGGTAGTCTCAGGCTGTTTAATCTCTTACCCTAAAGCCATGGGAGGCTCCCCTTACAGCTGTAGTTGGAGATTCCTGTTCAGCAAATACATTTTCTCCAGTGATGCTGGAGGAAGGGAGAAGATACTCCCTTGCTCTTAGCCCAAATGAGTGATCTACTGGCATTGCTCATCCACAAAGCTTTGTGGCACAGCAGGTGTACCAAATGAAACCAGGCAGGCTTGTATCCGTGCTTGTCACTGCTGTGCTTGGGCCTGGCCAGAAGAATGCCTCTCTGGTACTGATGTGCAGCTCTCTGCTGTGTTCTCCTTGTAAAATAGTTTCTGCTACCTGATTTGGGAATGCCCAACAAATTAAAAAAAATATGCAAGTACTTTGACTTCAGCTTGGCTACTTGATGACAAGTTGAACCTTATGTGGTCTTTATGATGCATCTCTTGATTGCTTTCTCAAACAAAAAGTGGCATTTTAGAAACTTTGCGCAAGTACAGTCATTTTCTGGTCTCCTTTTCAGGGCAGCATCAGCCCCAGTGGGTGAGTTTGCTGTTTTGTGATCCTGCATCTTTTGCATTATGACAGTGAAAAGCAGTAATTTTTCTTTTTGCCTCTGTCTTTAGTGTGTTGTGGATTACAGATTGTAGCATATAACAGTAAATTAATTGACTGGCCATGAAAACTAATTTAAATTCATTCGTTATTAAGACAAATTTTGTTGTCTTTTTTAAAAGTTTTTTTTTTAAACTAAAAAAGTGTTTTATCAAATCTTCTGTTGAATTTTTGCACACTTTTTGATGCTTTGACACAGAGAAGTAAAATGATAGCACAACTGCATATAAACATGTTGTGTGAAATGCCAGAAGATAGAGTAGGATGTCAGTATTCAAGCAGTGATTTGGAATATTCCAGACATTGAGATCTGACTGTGCCAGTACATTCTCTTTAATTGTTCCTGTCCAATAATCCCCTCAGTGCCTTTTTTTCACTTGAGGAAAATTTAAGCATCCAGATTGTTTATTTTCAACTTGTAAATGGAAACCATTTCTTGTCAGATGAGAAAAGAAATTATCAACTTAATGTTTCCTATAGGAAAATATTTGTGTTCTTGCTTTCTCTTATCCTTTGAGTAAAATATAAAGATGCAACTTGATGTTTTCTGCCTTTTTCAATCCTTTATATTTTGTTAGTGATGCAGAACTTTGCAGCAAAGCGGTTAGCCTCTTCAAAGCGTTATAAGCAAGAAATAAATTAGTCCAAACAGATAAAATATTTAATGCAGGCTGCTGTTGTTGATTCTTTTTATTACTTCAGCTTTAGAAAGAACAGAACAAGAACAGTGAAACTTTGATTTATTTATGAGCAAGTATCAAAAAATTAACTGATTATTTTAAGCGAGGATCTTCCAGGATACAAGAACTGTTGCCTATGCTATTAATAGAAAAGTTGTTTCTCTTAATCCCAAATAGTGAATATGTTTCTAGATCCTTCCTGCTTTGACGTGTCCTGCTTGTGTTCTTACCTGTGGTACTGGTTTCTTACCTATGTTTTGTCATGAAAGCATGCATTAATACAGCTGGAGAGCAGAGAAGTGGGTACAAGTGGGCAACTGCTGGCAGCATTAGGCACTTAGGGCAATGTGGCAGCTTTACTTGAACTAATGAAATACTGGTTATTGCCTAATTTTCAATTAAGTGGTGACGCTTGTGTGGTTTTTTTACCCTCCCCCTCTCCTTGCTGTGGTGCAATTTCATCACCGTACAACAGTACGACAATACTTGGCGACTTAGCGCATCGCAAGGATTTTTCTTCCGTTCAACTCTGTGTGCACATCAGCAGGAAGGGCAGCAAGTGGCAAGGTCATGGGGTACGCTCTTGGGAGACCTGGATGCAGCTACCTGCTTTGCCGGAGGCTCCCCACCTGATGTATGGCTGCTCTGCGCCGCAGCTCTGAAATGTCAGGGTTTTCAGTGCTTGCCTCACACGAGCTTATCGTGAGGGTAGATATGGTAAAGACTGCAAAACACTTAGAGCCAAGGTAACATGAATCATACCAGTTCTTAAAATAGAAAGCCCAGCTAAATGCTCTCTGAGGTTTTTCTGCTCAGTCATATTGGTGAAGCGTGTGCGTGCTGCTCCTGTTTCTCACCAGCGCTCGGCGCACCCGTGACTGCAGTCTCCTTGCAGATACCGTGCACGTTGCCATCTTTGGGTGTCAAACCCCCTAGGGGAGCCCTCAGGCAGCCAGCTCCTTGTTCACCCAGCTTAGCACTGGGTGCCATGACCTAGTACCGGTCCCTTTTTAGTAGCAATACATCTACATCAGTCTTTCATCAAAGTGGACATTGTGCTTAGCTTCATCTTTGTTGAGTAAGTACACCTGGGCTTGTGGGGTTTTCTCTTTTCTTTTGCCCCTTGGTTATTAGATGTTTAATGTCTGATACAAGTTTTCTTCTGAGGGAGCCCTGTAAAACAGGCAACACACGATCAGTAGCTGCATCTCCCCTGCTGAGCACTCTTTGGAACGGATGAACTCCCCCAGCATGTGTAGGCGAGGTGGGCGCTTTTTGGCAATGCTTGGTGCACATGTGTAGTTAGAAATGGCCATACTTGAGCTAGCCTCTGCCTCTTGAGGGGGTTTTCTTCAGGGATCAATTAGCTGCCATGGAGTTTCCAACAGCCTGACAAGGGGTAGTTTGTTTGTGTGATGCTGACATGAGGAAGTGAGTGCTGACATGGCTTCCCTCTGGCAACATGGTGCCACTGTGAGCCTACCTGCCCTGCTGGGTGCCTAGGCCTCTAGTATCAACCTGCTGCATGGCAGCTGAAATGATGGTGCTCCACGGGCTGCCCGTGTGACTTTCCT
>NW_010157753.1:4113-46659 GCF_000695765.1 Mesitornis unicolor
CCTCATTTCATCGTGCTGGGGGCTTTGTTGCTCCCCTAGACAGGGCCCACCAGCCGTGAGGTGGGCCCAGCTGGGGCAAGCAGAAAGGGGGAGGGCTGGCAGGGCGTTGTGCCCCCTCAGCCATGCACAGGCAGCCACGCTGAGCACGGTACCCTGCAGTTCCCTGTGCTGAGGACCCTGCCCTTGTTTTAGAGTTTCCCCTGTCTGGGAGTAATGCCAAGAGGTGGGTGAAGAGCCAGGGGGTGGGTGAGGAGCATTCACTGGGCCGTGGCCAGGCAAGGGGCACCTCAGGTGTACGAGTGTGGCAATGCCAGGCAGTGCCAGGCTAGTGGTGGTTTCAGGGAAGGAAGTGCTTTTTTTTTTCTTATTATTTTTTATTTTACTTTTAAAAGCAGACTTTTGCTCAAACTCAATATGGTATTTTGAAGGAAATATTTTTTTTTTCTGTGTGTCCAAATCTCTGCTGCTGTTTTAGGAAAGCAATAGTTCTGTTAATAAACAGCTGGTGCAAAACCAACGTGTTCACAAGTGGAAAGTAATTATGAGGGCTGAAATAGAGAGGAGCAGAACCACATAGACATTGGTATATTTGCTTGAATTAATGACAGTCTGATGTTGTTTATTTTTTTTTAATGGATTCTGCCCAGATCAGTATCATCTTTGGGATGCTAATGCGAAAGCTGCAATGTTTAATGGGCAGAAATATTTCCACGTCAGCCTGGCCCACCTGGCTGCTCTGTGTACAGGCCAACATGTGCAGCTTGCTTCAAAGATGAAAATCAGGCTGCTCAGTCAGTGACGGGTGTTGAGGAAGCACAGGGAAGAGAGCGCAATTTCATTTCTTTCTAGCTTCTCGGAGAGTTTCTGTTGAGGTAATGGTGACACTGAACATGTTGCTGGTGACTGACTCTTCTGAGCAGGTTTCCTGATACTTAACAAGCTGCTTGACATGAGGTGATTTAGCTGAAGGCCTCTGGTGGAAATCTGTCCCCCCTGCCTTCGTGGTGGGTTGACGCACAGACACGACACCGGAAATTAAAAGCTGCTCTTCTGTTTCCAAGGTAGGAAAGGCAATTGTACTTGGGGTGTGCTGTATTTCATTGTATTGTCAAAACATATTATAAATGTGCAGTAGCATCACTTACCCTCTTTTTATACTCACAAAGCAAAATGAAGGGCATTAAGTGCTTTGCACTAGACCAAATGATGAATCATCGTCATAGAAGGGCACAAAAAATGATGTCAGGGTTACCTTTTGGCCCATAATCCACAAATGAATGTGGGGGGATTATATTTGGGGTTTCTTCATTCTAGTTTTATGATCTATTAGCTGACTTCAGTCCAGAATTTAACTGTTTCAGGGGATAAGTCATGCTGGAAGATGAGATTTTGGACTTTCTCCCTCCTCCCCTTCCCATTTTTAAACCCATGGTATCCTTGTGGCAGCTGTCAAGTTGCCTTGTATGAGAAGGTAATGTATAAGGAAAACAGAGCTTGAGACTATGGCTAGTTGCTATTGCACTTCATACAGACCCCGTGTTATTAGCCAGCTTTCTGTAATGTGCAGTTCCTTGCCTACCAAAATGATTTATTTACCTAGTGACAAAGGAAGGATCTGTTGCTGGTAGTGCCACTTCTGAAATAATTGTGTGTTCCTCCTTTGTTGAATTACAGATTGTTAAATTAACCAAGACTTAGTATGAAATAATAGCAAGAAAAGTTTTCTATTGTGGTAGGCACAGTACAGTCTTCAGAGAAGAATTCAAGATTTTATTTTGAGGGTGAGAGGAGAATAGGATAGATGTAGTCACTCTGTTATGGAGTTCTTGAGTAGGGTTATGTTACTAATTTTTTAAAAAATTCTGGTTAGAGTGAAATAAAGAAACAGTGCTATGCTTTTGCTGAACTTCCTTTTCTGTGAATTGTTTAACCTTTCCAACCTTTTCAGTGCAGCAAATACTGCGGAACCAAGTTCCAAGTGGGTGTTTTTTTCCAGTTTATATAGCCTTTTTGTGAGATTGGATAGGATATTAAAAAATAATAATACAAAACCCAAACAGGAGTGATCTCTCTTCCTCTAGTTATTTGAAAGGTTGTATTAACTCTACTCATATTTCGTAATTTCCCTGGCAGTTGACTATGAGGTTTGACCTATTTAAATGGTTTTACTGTACTACATTTCCTGGAGACCTTTCAAGATAATTTGCTTCCTAATCTAAATTTAACAGTTACATAAACCACATTTTGGAGACTTGGAAATTTCTACCTACTGCCTCTGCCTTTTCTTTTTGTAGACAAGCCATATTGTAAAAATGTAAGTACAGAATTTTAATCTGAGATTTGCATGTAGCTTGTCATTTGGTTTTCATACATAGATGCTGTTTTTCTTTTTAATAAGGCAAAGTAGGTTATTTTTTGTCCCACTTGAAAGTTTCCTTAGTGCTGCGGCCAATTCCATTTTTGTCAGTCTATTTTAAAATGTGAAGAAATAAAATCTCACAGGTCTAGGATATATTTGCGTTACAGTTCCTTGAATTTCTTGGTTGCCTTTTTCTTCTGTGTAGGTCTTAACAGGTACCGAGTAGCATATGGATATGTTTAACCTTTCTCTGCAACAAACTGAAGCCAGGAAGGAAGAGCTGCTACTCCTTGGAGATACTGTTTTGTTCAGAAATCTTGGCTGGATTGAAGGATTCATTTTCTACGCTTGTCACTGCTGTCTTGCCTAATATGCTGTGCAAATTCAGTCTCTGTGAGATACCTCATCCTTCTTTCTGCTCACTCTCTTACTGATGAACTGTGTTGAGGAATGTGTCAGAACAAGAGGATAAGCTTAATAGTTCATTTGGTAGATTTAGTTGTTTGCTCTGACATGGACTGAAAAGTTGCTGCTGTTTCTGCAGGTACATGAAATGGGGTTTTGCTTTGAATGAGGCTCTGAAATGTCGTTAACTGCTGTTCGTATGCTGCTTGACTGATTTTTGAGTAATGCACGGTAACCAGCTTTTCAGAAATGGGAAGTGCCTTAAGTCAAAATTGATTGATTTTCATTAGCATTGGTAAAATCATTGATTTTTCTCAAGATAGAGGCAAGTGGCTGTTTCTTGTTCACTTCAGCAGTGCAGATATTTGTGAATAAGCAAAGGGAGGAAACATAATTTAGAAAATCACTAATTGCAAAACATCTCCCCTACATTTTTTGAAATACCAGTGTTATCCTTTCAGTGAGGTTCTTGCACGTGCTGGCTGATGCGTTGATCACTCTTAGCTTGGGATCCATGTTTAATTTTGGCCGGGTGAATGCAGGATGGCTTTTTCCGGCCTTTCCTTGAAAGTGCAGTGATGTGCTGGATCCAGCATTGGGTTTGGTGCCAGGGCAAGACTCCCAATATGGGCAGCAGCGTTCTGGCAGCCAGAGAAATGCTGACAGCCCAATGTTGCTGCCTGTGGCTGAGGGGAGTGTGTTTCCCGGGGTTATTTTTGGTCGAACACCCGAAGGGATCAGGGCATCTTGACCTGCATTCGGGTGTTTAGGTGGTGGCAGGGAATGAAACACATCTCTCTTTTTAAAGTTATGGTTCTTGTCTGAAGCTGTTGTGAGCAGATCAGGGATATGCACACAGCCATGCTTTGAAAAGTCAGAAATGTGACAGGTGTGGAATATGCTTCGAGTTTAGGAGCTGCTTTGGTAATTGATATTAAGGATTATGCCAGGTGCAGTAATTGCCCGGAGAGTTGAGTATCTTTTTTGCTTGCGACGTGGTGGTTTCTTAATGTCACTTCAGTGTTTTAATTTTAATTTAAAAGATCCCTGAAGGTGAGCGTCTTTGGAATTTGTATATGTTGTTATACAAGTGGTCGATCAGCTGTTAGTCCTTCTGTGGATTAAAAAAAAATAAACGGAGGAGGAGCACTTTAGACCAAGGCGTGTTATGTTCTTATTTTTAAGGTAATCTGTGCTTAACCATAAGGCTTGAGCACATTTTGAATCCACAGCCAAAGCACCCCTACTCACCTTTTAAGGTACTGGGAATCATGACTCAGTGATGGGGAAATAAGGGTTTTCTTGGGGCTTTTTCGGGGGTGAAGCCACTACCTCTTGTGCTCTGCAACATTTCAGTGTTGAATTGCTCTATGCTCCTTGTTTTTCTTAGCCTGTATGTTGGAACTGCTAGAAAGTCTATGCTTCCTAAACTGCTAAAACCAAGTTCTCAGATTTCAAACAAAAAGTTCAACGTGCAGGTTTGCAAAATGCAGGGGTGAAGATAAAGGAAGTGGAAGGAGGATGATGGTTTTAGCTGTTCGCTCTCTGGCGTTTCCATCATGTTCCCAATGACGGCTCATCTTTTCTTATTTTTTTTTTATTTATAAGTAGCATCTGTTTGAGGCTGGTTTCTGAATTTCTTTTTGAACTATTCTGTGCAAAAAAAGTACTAATCTGTTCTAAAAATTTACTAAATTTTTCCTTTTGTGTGTACAAAACAATACTATTTAATTGCTTCTCTTTTGGTGTTGCCACATGCCATTCATTATAACTGATCCTCAGAGGTAGGAAAGGGGCACTGGCAATCTCATCGTTTAATTTTTCACCTCTTCATTAAGTCTTGAAGATTTCACATGTTAAAAAAAATTCATTATGCTTCTTTATTCTAGGCTCTATTGTCATGATAGTTTTCAAGGGTGAAGTTAGAGAAGGGACAATGCTAGGATATATGAGAGATTATACCCATTTCTGTGGGATTTTTAGTTCCTCTTGCTTGGTTTGGGGTTTTGGTATGTGTGGATTGCTCTTTGTTCTACATTTACCCCTTTTCGGTATATATGTATGTGTACACTTAAAAAAAAAGAACTCTCTTCACAGTGCTTGGCAAGTGACTAAAACACAAATGTGATGGGAAAAGGAGGAACTGAGGCACAGGGTTGCTTGCAGCCTTGCTCTGGGCCGTATCACCACACCAGTGGTGTTGATGGCTAAGGCTGAGGGACAAACTGGGGGGTGCTGGGCTGCTTTGAGGGGAACTGGACTGAAACTGGGGAAGGTTGACATCGTTTTTTGTGCTGTGGGGTCTGGCTTGGCATCTCCTGACTTTCTGAACTGAGCGGCTGCTGATTCTTCTGCCGAGGCAGGTGAAGGACAGGAGCTTGAGGGTACAGCAAAGGAGGCTCCTGTTGAAAACAGGCCTGAAGCCCCCTGCAGAGGTGGTCCTGTTAGACGGTGCTGAGGCTGCTGCTCCTGCATCACGCAGGGATGTGCAGCGAACTTGCAGCACGTTGGTGATTTTAATAACCTGTCCTCCTGGATGCACCAATGCCTGTGATTTGTTGTAGCTCTGTGGGCTCTTATTCACTGTTGTTGCGTTAATATTGCTGCCAAATATCAGGCAGAAATCTGGTGTTATTACTGTTCGGGGCTTTTACCCTGGGTGACTGCTTTTTCTGTTTCTGTCTGCTGTGATGGAGGTGTAAATCTCTTGCCTGAGCTGCTACAAATCCACTTCTCAAATATAACTGTTTGTTTGTTTGTTTGTTTTGGTGTATTGGTTTTTGGGTTTTGATTATTTATTTAATCTGCTATGGAGCTGTTGGCAGAGATGTGGTTTCTGTTCTGAAGTTTTTGTTCCTCTTGCTGTTTCTGTGTAAGCTGTCTTTGAAGTAGCCACCTCCTCTTTGCTTTCCCAGTTGTCCAGGCAGGAGTCCAGGCTTCCTGGGTGTTCCCTGCTGCAGTTGTCTCTCTCAACCTTGTGTTTGACCCTACTGTAATTGAATGTTCATGTTGTGCTCTGCAGATAACTGCCTTTAGCACGGAGTGAAAAGGTTTTACTGGTGCATGTTTATATGGACTATGAGATGAGAATCGCCTGCCATAAGCTTTCAGCACCTTTTAACAACTGTTAAAAAATTCATCTGAATGTAAAAACAAAGCAAGCAGCAAGCACTTGCTTTTCTTGCTAACTCGCAACTGTGCTGCTCAGCACACCTAGATGTGTCTTTCCATCATCTCCCAAGGTCCTGTAACATGCCCAATGGTCTGTAAGCCAGGGCTGGCTGGAACTGAATCCTGCCAGCAGAAAAGATGTTGCCGCAGGCACAACCTGCTGCTTTTTAGGGAGGGTTGTATGCTCCAGGGGGCTGGGTTTGGCTGCAGAAGTACAACCTCTCAAATAGGCAATACTATTTTATTTGCTCTTGATGAAAGTCCATGCCTTTGGACTTCACAAGTTGGCAAGATGAAAGTCATGTCCTAGTTCTTCAACTTCAAGTCTGGTGCCCCCAGAACATGCACAAAGACAAGCACTTCTGGCCCACGTGCCTTCTACCTGCCCAACAGCTTTTCCCTAAGGGGTTTGTGGAAGTTTCTTCATCTGACGGGTGCCTGCACAAGCCACCTTACCTTGCAAGCTGGAAGTGAAGTCCTGCGGTGCTTTGGGCATTGTGGTTTTGCTGTCGGCCTCCTGTTGGACACTGGGTTTTGTACACGTGTGGCTGAGGCTGCTTGAGCTGTGAGAAGGTGAATAAATGTGAAATTAATTTCAGTGTAGTGGGAGTTCATAGCTTGCTGTCCTCCCCCCAGGTTAAATACCTGACTCAGAAGTTCTGTATCTACCTGCTTGAAAGCTGCATGCATTTCTTCCTTTCTTTTCAACCTCCAGCCATGTGGGCAATTTATAATACGTAGGTCAAAAGGGTTGTTTGAAACTTTGAGTGCGTTGCATTTAGATTCAGTAAACTCACTCTCTTAAATATAAAGGCTGCTGAAAATTTCCACTAAATTGAACACTTTTGCTGCAAACAATTCAATTGCAGTCTCTTCAAAGCCTTTGGACAGGCTTCACTTACCTGGAAATCTTGTTTATCCCATGGTCTTTGGATAATCTCAAGACCTGCTGTACAGTAACTACTGTGGAGGGTTTATCAAATGGGATATTTAGCTGTGTTGCTTGTTTTTAATGGCATGTGGTTTTGTTGAAGAAATGAAGCTGCTTACGTTTCAGATGTGGCCAGGCTGGCACTTCTGACATTGCAGGCATTTCAGGTTCAGCTGTCTGTAACCTACTTGTGCCTATCTGCTGCTCAAACAACAAGAGCTGTCACCTCTTTCTGCAGAAGCCTTTTTTACTTCTTTAATTACT
Organism: Mesitornis unicolor; assembly: GCF_000695765.1. Classification (NCBI taxonomy): domain Eukaryota; kingdom Metazoa; phylum Chordata; class Aves; order Mesitornithiformes; family Mesitornithidae; genus Mesitornis; species Mesitornis unicolor. The sequence goes on from NW_010157753.1 coordinate 11,244, forward strand.
TGTTCATTCAATCTAATAAAATATAGGGGTGATTTTCATTTGCTTTTATTAATTGCAAACTATTATTGGTTCTTATTTAATAAATGTAGCATTGAACATTAGAATGGCAGGACTTCTAACAATGCATATGAGTTCCTGTTGGCACTCGTTTAGAGTATATAGCTGGTCACTGTTTTGATCTTTCTTTTACTAAGTAGCAGAGGAGAAAACTCCTCTTCCCCATTTTCTGTACGCATTACATGTTCAAAAACCAATTTCCAAAAGCTCAGTACCCTTTCTTAGTGGAACTGACGCGGCGCCATGGAAGTATTTCTCAGTGATACTCTTGATCACTTCCCAAACTTCTGAAAACCACATTTCTTGTGAACTAAGCGGTGATCAGATGATACAAATTACGTGGCATCAGGCACCATTTTCTGTAATTGCCCCTATTTGAAGTCTGCCTTTTGTTTTGCGTGGACGCCTCTAGCTTTTTTTGGCTTTTTCTTTTTCTTCTTTCTTTTTTATTAAGGTGAGTTCTGCTTCTAAATCCTTGCCTTGCTCTGCATCTACCTTATTTCCTGGCCTCCACCCATCTCTCCGCTAGCGACTGCCACCATGGCAACTCTTCCTCTGGCTGAACAGATGGGACATTGAGGCTCCTCCAGAGCAGCGCCGTTCCCGCCCTGCCAGGAATCAGCTGGCAGCGTGCATTCCTCTACGCAAAATTTCAAGCGAGCTCTGCCCAGCAGAGGCACACTGGTTTTGGGAGTGCTCTGTTTCACAGATAACACTGTGCTCTAATAGTTGCTTGCAGAAATAAAGCGTCGCGGCTGAACTGGGATGATTCCTGTGCCTGAAAGCTCTTCAGAGGAGCTTTGCCTTTGGTGCGAGGAGCTCCGCGTCAGCCAGCAGCCGGCGATTTTCTGGTAGAATGGTTGCCATCAACTTTTTTTTTCTCTTTAGGATGCGTCAGGATGAAACGCCACAGGCATCTAAGCACCAGTGACAGCTCAGACAATGAGAGTAAGTAATACCTACGAGTTTTTCTTCGGTCTATCACCCCCTTGTGGTTTCCTTCTGTGGTTTGAGGGCAAACCGTTTCACCTCTTATAATTAAAAAACAAAAATGTTTCTTGCTTGATTTCTTTTTGTGTTCTGTGGTCTTTGCTGTTCTGAATCCTGTTACGGGAGGAAAATGAAGCGAAGGATCCTATAAAGCGGGGGAAAGTTTTAAGTCGTCTTAGAATTTGAAGAGGAACTTGGATGTCCCTCCCTTTCAGAGCTGGGAAAACTGTAATTCAAGAGAAATTTTATTGTCCAGGGACCTATTTCGTAATTTTTTTTTTAAGTCCTGTTGTCTCTTGTTGTGCAGAGCCTCAACTTTAAAATTACTGAGGGGAAGCTATTTGAGCATTGGTATGTTAGAGTTTTATACAGGACAGAGTTGTAAGCACTCTATTGATTGTTATGTTAGCTTATACTGGTTCTTGATCTGTTTCACTTTGCTCTGTTACACAATTCAGTAAAATTATATTTTAAATATTACTTGGCACACATTTGCCTGAGGTTGCATCTTCCCATTTTATCCACAAAAAAACAACCCAAACCCTGTATGGCAGAGTCTTGGTTGTTTCTTATGAATGAACCTGTGCCTATCTAATAACTCTGTATGTAACGACTGTTCATTGCAATATCTGCTGTGAGTCACTGCTGTATTCTGTACTGAAATAACATTTTGCCCAGAAACGTCTGGACATCGCACTGCGATTTTTTGCACCTTTCCTCAGCACGCTTTAGTAGCATTGCTTTTTTGTTTGTTTTTTTAGCACTTGCAAACTCTGTCCTTGGTTTTGCTCCCTCCACTTCGTTAGAAGGGAAGTGAAGGAAAGGGCTCTGCCTGCTTATTTCTGTTTACTCGTGCTTGTATTGGGCAGAGCAGAATGTACCCATAAAGTCAATGTGCTGTGGTTTTACGCAGAATGAGTAGAACAGGAGGAGCTATAATCAAGCCTACAGACTGCCTAAGAGGTTTTTGCCCACAGCTTGTCAAAAAATTATGATAATTCAGGAGTTTGGAGTGCCTTGTGTTTTACTGAAAAATTAAATGAATTGAAACAAGCTATAATGGTCTTTTTTTCTTTCTTTCTTTCTTTTTTTAACAGGTCCTTCCACTTCCTTTTCTTCTTGTTCTAAATACAGGAGCAAGTCGAAAACACCAGCAAATGAACAAAAGAAACCGGCTGAGGTAAGAACCAGGGTTAAAGATTGGTCGCTGGTAGATTTTTGTCAGGTAGTTTTCATGTTTCTAGGCCTTGAAATCATGAGCTTTGAACTAGTGCCAGTGAGTCCTTTTGTCACCTGTCAAATTCCCCGTGAAACTGTGCTTTCCCCACTGTGTGAGTATTATAGGAGCTGTGGTGTTTGATGTCCCAAAATGACTTGTGGCATTTGCAGTCTGTAATGCGTAGTTCTTTCTTCTCCTGAAATTGAGTCTCATTTTTAAATTGAAAGAGGTGGGATGATCTTATGATTTGAGAGCATGCCACAGAAAAAAGTGGTTCGTGTGTATGTGTATGGGAAGGACACTTTCTTTCTGCTTTAGGATAAAACAGTGGGACGCTTAAGTGGGCAGGATTCATCCATATGAACTGTGCTTACTCATCTTCTGCCACTTTCTCGCTCTCGGCTTTTCACCTTCAATAAAGCTTTTTTACTGTGCCATCCCCACCTATGAGGACCTCTACACCTGTCACCTCTGTCACTGGATCTGTATTCACCAATGGAGTAAATTGGCATTTATGCACCATCCAGTGCTCAAATCCATCCTATCAACCATTCCACTGGTAGCCCTTTTTAGGGGGGATTTGTTGCCTGCCTTCTCTTGGTACTTGTTTTTTAAGGGCTGAAGTCAGATAATAACCGCAAATGGGAGAAATGTTTCTTGTAGCCAGTTCCCCTGAACTATCACATTCTCTCCCAATGAGTCCTTCTAAATGCTGGTATGACTGTTGATGCCTGAGGTTACTGAAAAAAAAAAAGACTGACAAAACCTGCTTTGCTTCTCTGAAATTTAAAGTTATGACCGAGAAGTAATTTTGTGTACTATACCAGCAGCTTTTTACCTGCTTAGATACTACTATGAGAGATTGCATAAACAATACAGACCGTGCTCATACAGCAAAAGCTATTCAGCAAACTTACTTTATGCTTCTTTTCTAAATGCTGCTAACTAGACATGTTTGGTTTGTTAAGAGCAAGGTGTTACAGAACATGTCCTTTCTTTGGAAGCTTAATTTTTATCACAAGTTAATTGAAGAAAACTCACTGATTATTTCTAAAAGAGAGTCTTGCATGAATGTTTCAATAAGAGCAAAATTGGCCAGAATGAGCTACACAGTGTTTGATGTGCAGCCACCAAGAAGGCTAAGAAAAGCCTACTATGCTTTTTACCTTTATAAAATGTCAGTCTGAGGATTATGGTTCTGTAAGAATTTTAATCGTAATACAGCTTTTGACTATCAAGGTTCTGGAATTGTTGCTCGTGTTTGCCTAGGGAGTAGCTTTGTTACTCACCAAGCTGGGAAGTTGGGAACTGAAACACAGATGTTGCCAGACTTGTTGCTGTTTCCAACACACCTCAGTGCTCGCCCCTTACCCATCCGTCCTTTCTGCCCAGCCATGCAGCTTTCTTCTTGTATCTCTTCCTCTTGGGGATTGTCTTGTTAGTGTTTTCTTTGCCTTTGCTCCATGCCGTCTTTATGTGCATGTGTACATTATAAACAAGAATTACGAAGATGTGGTCCATGTGTGTAGAATGCACGTGTTCTGTTTATGCAACTTCTAGGAATTAAAATGAGCAGTGTTTTCACTTCCTCTTTGTGACATCTTTGCCGCTTTCTAGCTGTTCCAAGACAAAATCTTGAGCCCTTTAATGCTTGAAAATATGGCATCTTGAGGAACAAAAACTGGAATATACACCTGGAATTAAAAAAGAGTGTTTCATAACATCATTCTTCCAGTAATATGGCATCTTTTTGTCATCTTTCATTTATGATCTCCCTCCTGAAAAGAAAAAAGCAAAAAGAAATTTAAAAATTAAAAAACTCAAACCTTAAAATATGTCCTTTTCTGGAGGAGTGTCCCAGGTACAATATTTAGAAGTCTGAAAGTAATAATGTCCACCTGGAAAGGGAATGAAAGGGAAGGTGTCAGTAGCAGTCTCTACCGCTTGTTTGTAAAACTCTTGGCTGTCCTTCCAGTTTTTCCTTTCCTTTGGCTAGAAGCAAGCACTCCTTCCAACCCCTTGAAAAGCATATGCTGGTGAGTGTATTACATGAAATGCTGCTGTCAGCAGAGCATTGAAATTGATTATTTATGCACCGAGTGGTGACAAGGGTGCAGAGCAAAGACTGAAAAGAGACCCCACCACACCCCCTTCCAAAAATCATGTTGTAATTCCACAAGTTTTCTGCAGTAACACTTCTCTGATATCTGTTAGATAGAAATTTAAAAGTTTGGACTGTCAGCATCCCTTTAGCAAGGGCTCCTTTTACCAAGTTGGCATTGCTCTCCTTTCATTCACCTCTGCTTGCCAGGCAGCAGACTGTTTCTTGGGTTAGTGATGCAGAAAATCTAAAAGGTCAAAGCTATAAATAGCTGTTTGGGAATATTTTTGCTCGTGGTCTTCAGACATTAATTTTTCTTTCATGCCGGTAAGCCTGGCTTTCTCAATTAAATTGCATGTGAATTCATAGGCTTTTTTTCAACTTCCTCAATCATCTGCAGCCCAGCCCAAGTATCTGGGTTCTCTCTCCAAAGAAAGGCTGGGTTTTGGTACTGTGACCAACATGCAAGTAACGTATCTATCAGTTGCTTCACAGGACTTGTCTGTATGTGGCATGGTCTTCTGTGGTCACCTGTAAAAAATGGTGAATGGCTGCACTTGAGGCCTTGAATGGCTTCCCAGGTGCTTCAGCGTCGAGGGGGGTGCAGGGATGGCCTCAGTGGAGCGAGGTCTGGTGTTATTGTGGGGCAGAGGGGTGCAGTGTTATCAAGTGCCAGTATCAGAACCTGACTTACTCAGAGGTTTACATCAACACAGACAAGATGTTACTGCGTTGGACCTGAGGTCTGCTTACCCCACTCTCCTTGGAGAAGGTGGTGAGAGCAAGGCAAGGCTGTAACGATGCTTCTTCAGACCGTGGTGTTTCTCTGCATCATTTCAAAAGCAAGGCTGGCTCGCTCTTGATACTCGCCTTCTGAATCACAAACTACTGAAATGGTGACTTAAAAATTCTGCTATCCCATTAGCTTTAGCATGTACTTTGAATAGATAAATTGTGTTAAGGTTACAGGCATGCCAGTAGCATAAGTCATAACAGTTTTTCAGACCTTAATGCTGATGTTGGCCTCATGCCATTCGCGGTGTTGCCCCTCACGGATTTAAATGTAGACAGAAGGGGCTCGCAGGCCGAGCAGTGGGCTGTGTGGGAGTCTCAGGGTAGGACGCATTTGGATGTCTGGCTCCACATGAAGCCTGTACTTTGCAGTTTCCTGTCTCCGTGGAAGCTGCAGCAGGAAGTGATGGCAGAGTCGCTGGAGTCATTTTTGCAGGGAAACCCTCTTAGCTGAACTGCCCTGAATGACTGGCTGCTTCTTTTCTCTTAGGCTAGTGGAGTCACAAAAGAGCCTAAGAGATCTTTATGACACTCAAGCTTATATATATTTTTTTCTTTTTTCAGCCTCTTGAAACTGTAAAGGAGTTAAGTTAGGATTATGCTTTTTTTTTAACCCTTCCCATATGAGATGAGAGAGTTTCACCTCTCTTTGCAAAGAGGGTTTTAAATCTCACAGCAGCAGTAGTTTTTAATCCCTCATCACTGATAGTGACAGCTGTGCTATCATGTGAAAAGGAACTTGTCTTCCACAAGTAAATGGTCTGCTTTCATTACCTGGGTATGTGAAACTTTTTTATAGTGGCATTTAACTGCCACATAAATCGTAGGTCTTGATCCCAAGGAGCACCTTGTAAGACTGCACTCTTGGCAGAAAACTGATTCTTTTTGAAGTTTGAAAGCGTCGGTTTTGTTCTGTGAATGAGTGAGCAGTGTGGTTAAATCATACTGCTTAGCATGTACCATGCATAATAGAACAGCAGACTGTTACCTTTACGTGCATGCTTACCTTTGAAAATTCTGAGTTAACTGCAACAACTTGGACATCTGTACGGGCTTCTCAAGACCTCTGGCAAGCGGACCTTATGCATTTCAATGAGCTGCTTTTAACCTGCTTGGGTTAGTTAATTAAAAAACAAAGAATTTACAATACTTTTATGTAAATCAGAGGTGCAACCTCATGGGTTATTTTTAAGATCTTTTTTTGCTTTGAGATACCATCTCAGGATATTTGAACTCTTTAGCAAGAGGTGACCCAAATGCATAAGGGCATGGGAAAGCTTGCTTGTGAAAAGGCTGAGCTATTTTACCTTTGGGAGTGAATGAGCAGGCTTAACGGTAAAATATGAATGGTCTGGAAAGAGCAGAGCTGGAACTTCCATCCTACCTGTCCTTGTGATGGAGGAATTGGGGAGGGAAGTTGAGGGGGAAAGAGGGAGGCCAAAAGTTGAGGTATCTGTAGCGATTAAAAGGATATCCTTTCCGTGCATCATGTAATTAGCCTGTGAAGCTCATCTGCTACAGGAAGTTGTTGAGACTGAAAATTAAACAAGATTAAAAAAGGAATTGGACAGATGATAGCAAGCACAGATTTTTTTCTATGTATCTGTATAAATTAATACCATTTTAAAAATTGATTGTTAGGATTAATCCCAAAATCCGAAGCTTATGTCTGATTAGCAACCAGAAGGAAACTTGACGTGTTCTTGCACATTCTTCTGGCTCATGAGATACTGTCAGAGACATGATGTTAGGTAGGGTTGATTTAGTATCTGATTTCCTGGCTTTTCTTGTACGTGCTTGTAAAGGAGGCTAGGAAGATTCATGGCTCCTTCAAAGAAAAGTACAATATTTCATTTGCTTGAGTCCTGGATAACCCACAAATAGTTTTAGGGAGTAGGTGTTCAAACATTAGGATTTACTGCACTGCATGTCCAAATTATGTCGATGTTTGAGAACTACAAATGTAATTCTATACTTCCTCCTGTCTGACCCAGCTTTTTTAACACCTTAAGTTTTCAGTCCAGTCAGTGTACATGCCTGGAACTGTATCTTTGTTTCCTTTTAATAATTATGTTGCCTTTTATTTACTTTGTTACTAAAAAAAACCCCAGCCAAACAATAAAACCACCTTGTCTTGAGTCTCTAGACTCCTCTGTAATAAGGTGCCTTAATTCAGAAACTTCATGCCCGGATTGCAACATATTATTGAGAAAAAATTTACCTCCTCAGGATGAGCCCATCAAATTTTGTCCTTAGAGCTTCATCCTCTGTAGACGGGCAGTCTTTTGCGCTACTGTGAAACACATACACAAAGATTAAACTTTATCAGGTACTCTGGGCTATCTTAAACTTGTGATAGGTCGTATTACAATTTGGCTTTTGTTTTATTACTTATGAGGTGATTTTAGGTGTAAACTGCTGCTTTATGAGTGTGTTTAAATTTTGCTGAGGGTGTTCTACTTGGGAGCTACAGTAGTAGAGTAAGCTTTAATGCTTATGGATGCCTATAGGAATAACAAAGTTACTAGGTCCTTTCAAAGGTGAATAAAAAAAGACTTGACCCCAAACATGATGAAAATCTCGTGTCTAATTGACTTTATGCTTTGCAGGAAGTGCCCACTGTAGTTTGAGCATTTGGCACCCAGAATTTCTAAGTTGGCCTTTGAAACGCGTGGTGAAGGAGACCAGAAATCCAGGAAAACAGTGACTGGTGCTGCTTTCTCTGGTTAGAGAGAGTATTGGCCCTCGGTCCGTGCTGTTTTCTGTAGATTTCTGACAGTACAGTCTTGCTGTGGGGACAGGATGGGTCACAGTAGTTCTCTCCTGCCTGCTAAAAATCATGTCTCTGTTTCTGGAGCAGTGACTCCCAAAGCTGTGGGCAGGAGGAGCAGAAACGCGTGTTGTTGCTGCTGACTCGCTCGGGCCCTGCCTGCACAGGGGAAGCCTCAGCACTGAAGCAGTTAGATGCAATCCAGCAGAAATCCTGCTTTCATCGAAACAGCAGAGTAGTTAACTCAAAATTTACTGAAACCTTTGAGGTGTGGTTCCCAGTCATGGCCTCAGCACCTGTGACAAGCGGCTTACCCTCGCTGAGGGTTGTAAGCAGATGGTTAAAGTACCCGAAAGCTCAGAGAGCATCACAAGAAGAAATATCTATTTTCTTTCCATTTTTAAAGAGATTACACAATGCATTTGTTTTCCTCACACAAACGTTTGCGCAAGACAAGGTGAATGAGCAATGGCACCCATCAGCTTTGGTAGTAGCTTGCAGAGGGGTATTGAAAAGGTATTTGACTATTTTTTTTTGTTGTTTTTCTCTTTTTTTTTAAACATGTTTTTAGATTTGCAATGGTCATGAACAAAAGGGGCCTGACAGTCTGTGCAGATCTGATGTTTGAACTTTTCAGCAAAGATGGGGTTTGTAGAAGGCTGTTGTATTGTCAAGACCCACTCTGTCTTCGATGCTAATACTTTACTGTGATTCTCTGTAGCGCTACTTATGTGCACACTGATACCTTCAGGGGATAAGGACACTTCAAACAAAACGGTGTTCTTTGCTTCACAGCCTTGATTTATTCACTGAGTAAGCACAGAAGGGTCCTGTGAGGAAGATTATATGTTGAATTTTCATAGAGTGCTTCCAGAAGGAGTTTGGGTTAAAGTCATAGACAGCTTTTGGAGAAGCATTTATAAATGGATTTGAGGAAGTTAATTTTCCTTGGACCTACTCTTCTAACATAATTTCCAAATAGGACTCAGAAGTCTGAAAAACAAATAAAACACATGAACCATATCTTTCCTTTCACTGCTTCCTTGGTGTGTTGGTGCTGAGGGAGCAGAGCATCCTTTTTTCTGGAGAATTTTTGTAGAATTTCGCTTTTAAAGGCTTTAGAGACAGCAGAGGTGATCAGGAAGTTCTCATTGCCTCAGATTTGTACTGCAGAGCAAAAAGCTAATCTTGACCAAAGAGCAAGGTCTCCTCTTTTAGATTAAGCCTCAGCTGTAAAGCATTGAAATAATTATTAGAGTTTCTCAACACAATGCTTAAGAAGGTGGTGATGATGATGATGATGATGATGATGATTATTATTACTACTACTACATTAAAAAATACATTTTTCATTGACATCATTCACTCAAAGTGCTCCACCATTTTCAGCTAAAACTAAAAATTCCTGGCAGCAAAATAAAATGGCAAGTTCAGACCAAGCAGTCGTGCATGGTAAGCGGGACTAAAACTCATCTTTTTATGCTTTCAATTGCTAAAAATATATATTAAAAAAAATTGCCACCATCACACAGTAACTTCTGAAAATGTTTACAGCGGTGGGGAGTTTCCCTTTTCTGTTTGTGCCGAATTGGCCCTGGCAGCTGCGGTCAGTTGTAGCTCAGTTTGGCCAGGCCCTTCTCTGACGTGGTAAAGATGTGACCAGATGCGAATGCCTCACTAGCCTACACCTAACATGCTCATTTTTCAGTTCTTCTCAATATGTGTGGTATCAGAGATGATAATAAAGTTGAAGGGTTGTGTTTTATGTATGGTAAGAAATAGAACTGCTTTTGGGTGACTGAAAGATGACCACTGCACTCCATGGGCTTACTGTGGAAGTGAAGGTGGTCCTTGCCAAGAGGAGATGGTGTGCTGTGGAGTGGGACTTGCTCTTGCTTTATGGATACAGTTAGGAAAAGAGTTGCTTTGTTTTTCGAAGAAGTATCCAAAAGGAAGCAATCATGAGGAAAAGCTGGCTATCTAAATCCTGAAGGTGCGTGTCTGGTCTTCATTGAGTTGGCTTAGTTCATAGCCTTGAGGCTGACTGCTAAAGTAAAATGTACTCGATTTGTCAGAAAACTCTCTTTGGGTTCCCTGGGTGTTTAGATTTACCTCCACAGCAAAGGAAATACAGAGTGAGTGTTCTCATATGTTCTCCTCTGAGAGTATTTTACTGTTGGAAGGCCCTGCGTGGCCACACATCAAGAAATGAAGAATGACGAGAGCTGGACACTGTAACGATTCCAGGCATCTGCGGGAAACACTCAATTGCACTGTAGTCACAAGTGTGAACAGGCAATTCCCAGAAAGTCCTGGTTGAGTTTTGGGATTCCTCGAGACTTCAACAGTTACATTGATACTGGTTAAACCTTTGACCTTCAGCACTTCCTCTATTGTAAATTTTAGAAATCTGAAGCAAAGAAGTTAATATTATGGTGTGGTGATGGCGTGGTCAGTACTGTACAACAGTCAGGAAAAGACAACAAAGATGTCCATGCTCCAGGGGGTTTGTGCTCTAGAAATAGGGATGATGCAGTTCACATACATAATGAATGATCAGAAGATGAATTTGCTGCTAAGCAATGTAGTTAGAATACTGATACCTTTAATAGCATTTTTCATCTAGTGTTTGAAAAATAGTGGGCTTGATATGAAGCGCTCTACTCTGTATTCTGTCAGTGGCTTAAAAGGTAGTTTGTAAAGCACTTACCTCAGATGAAGTTTGAGGAATATCTTTTCTGATAATTAAACCAGTCATTGCACTTCTGATTTATTGGATTATTTTTTCCTTCTGGATTTCTTTGGGATTGTGCCATGGTAGTGTTTCTCATCATCCTGGTTCTGTACCTGTAACGCGGGAAATGAAAATGCCTTTTAAGTGGCGTAAATAATTTTACTTTTTTTTTTTGTGTGTGTGTGTGTGTGTACTGATACTACTTGGAAAAAAAATGATGCTTGCAGTCTTAATACTTTCACTCTTGTCATTCAGATTTTACTACAGGCCTGTTAGATACCCGAGAAGTTTTACACAGAAGATAACAGTGAACAGTCTGCTCTGAACCTAAGCAGATAAAACGTCGGTAGCCAATGAGAGCGCCTTGAGTCTGTGATTTTGAGTTCCCTCGGTCAGCTTGCTCTCCTGACATCCCATGTGAGATGCAGTTGTAGGACATAATGAAGTAGCACCGATGTTCCAGGTCACCAGCAGTCCATTTCAAGACCTGTTTTTAGCATAGAGCCTTTTTTAATAATGTTTACTTGATGATTTCCAGGAACAGCTGAGAATTTTTGCAGTAGGCATAACCGGTCTGGTGCTGTCAAATTGAAAAGGGTACACGAAGATACTTGGCTCTTAAGATATTTTATTACTCTTCTGGCTATAAAACTGAATTAGTAAGAAGAGAGTTCAACCTGCCACAGCTTATTGCAGGGATATTTTCCGTTCCATTTTATTGCCCTTTGAGGATTAGATTTCTTGTTATGATAATACAGTTAATTAGTTGTGATGTCTCCCTAGCACCAAGCCACGGTCACTGTTTTGCTTTCACGAATGTTCAACTGGTGCAGTGTAGCAGTGGAGGGAAAAAAACCCCACAAAGGGTGGATATGCCCTTTTTAAAAATTGTACGCACCTCTACTTGACAGACTTTGACATCTCATCATTTTGAGATGGCTGATAATCGTGTTTGCATGCTCGTAAAATCTTAATCCTTTTGAATGCTGTGGCTGGAGCTTTGTCACAAATGGAGTTGCTTTGTTTCCCGATGGCACGTTTCATTGTGCAGGTTTGCTAAAGAATGCTGAGGTGGGATTGTGGTGTTGTGCCTGCATCGCTGGGGTTCAGGCCCAGAGCAGCACGGGTCTTGTGTTTCAGCAGAGGCAGCTGCTCAGCTTTGATCCTGGAGATCCCGAGCAGTACAGCTTCAAGTGGTTTTAATAAATGAACAAGTGCCTATACATCGATTTCACCATGGCAACTCTTTGTCGCCCGTAATGGATATGACAGTTTAAAGTAGCTAAACTGACTGAAAGCAAAGGATATACTACTGTGTATCTAAGTTGGGGTAAAGCCCACAGACTGCCAAGTAAAATAAGCTGTTTGAAAGTGATGCGGTGAGGAGTCTTAAATCAAATGCAGGCCTCTTTTTCCCCTCTCCCTCGTTGCCTATAACAGCCTTCTTCCTTCTGATTAGCCTTCAGGCAGCAGCATGGTTTTGAGCTAGCGTAAACTTCTTGTCATTCTGCACCTGCTACACTGAGAATTCATAATCTAGGCAATTTCAAATTGAGTTGTCTGCGTTGGTACTCTTTAAAAAAAGTTATCAAGGTATATGCATCATTTCAGCGTAGTTTAAGAAAAATACCTCCTCCTTCCTTCAGCACAACACTCCTTCTCAAGCCGTTCTTTTCTCTGGTGTTTCTTGCAGGTGTTCCGCAAGGATCTCATTAGTGCCATGAAACTACCAGATTCTCACCATGTCAACCCTGATGAATATTATATCTTTGCGGACACATGGAAACAAGAATGGGAGAAAGGGGTTCAAGTTCCAGCCAGTCCAGAAACTATTCCACAACCTTCTCTCAGGTAATGGTGATCAGATGCAGATCACGTGCACAGAACGTTAACTTAGAGAAGATGGTCTCTCAAAAACAGGTTGTCTAACTGCAGTCAACTTTTCTGTGTTGTTATATTTAAATCTCCAATGCAGCAGCCTTCAGGCATGTTCTTAAACCATCAAACACCAATTTGGGAAACATTTCTGTGGCACTTCAGTCCAGATCTGGTTCTGTCTGTACACTGTTGTAATATCTATGTTTTGTGTTTAAAAATGGATCTTTTTTCCTGAGTCACACAGTGCTATGGATTAAAAACTGGTTTTTTTCATTTGAGTATGGCAAATTTAATAACTTAAAAATAAACCCAGATCTTACACGGTCGGCTTCCCTCTAAAGCATGATGATACTGAGCAGTAGACACACAGTAGTTAACTGATAGCTGTTAAAGCTACTCACTTGTTCATATGATTTAATTTTGGTTATTACTGACAAAGCTTTAACCATTTCTGCCTTCTCGTGCCACAAATAACTGCTTGACATTACAGAATTTAAGGGATCTCGGTTTCAGGAGACAGATAAATAGCCTTGTGTTCTCTCACACTGTGCTTAGACTAGGAAAACATAACACTTCAGTCCTGCAACCCTTCCTGGTGGAAACAGAGTGTGTTTCAACATAGAAATGTTATTGCCAGCATGGTCTTCAAGACGAAGATAAATGAATTGTCCAGTGAAAGTGCTGATGCCAGCATAATTTAATTTCCACTGAGGCTATTGTCAGTACCAAGTTATTAAACATAAATATATTTCATCTCATACCAGTAGTATTACATTAGAGGGAAAAAATTGCTATAGATTTGGCTGGACCAGAGAAAAGAAAAGCTCACAAGAGAACAAGAGGAAAAAATGAAAAAGGTGAAGGGAGAAGCAGAATGGCAGAAGTCCACTGTGCTGACATTGACAACCCAGGTTGTCCAGCAAGAATTATGTGGGGTACTGTTTGACTGCTGCCTGCTCCTTCTTTACTTCCCTTGCCTTATTTCCCTTAGCTTTTCTTTTCTCCTTGTCCTGTGGAGGGTTAGCTCCAGAAAGCATGCAGAGCTGCTCATGCATGGCACTGTTCCATTCAGTATCTCCCTGGCTTCCTTTCACATGCAGGGCCTCTTGCATTGAATTCAGAGAAAGGGTGACTTTATCTAGCTAGGGTCAGTCTTTCCATTCCCATCGGATAGCTTACTGATCAAACGCTGAGTTTTATCTCCTGAAATAATTGAAAGATTGAAAACACCAATATTTTTCTCCCTTGCTTCCTGGACGTTTTTTAGCTGGTTTTTCCCCTTTACATTTTTGCTTGGCATCAGAATGGTTTTTACATAACAAAAATAATACATTTATAACATGGATAAAGTGTCATTTACAAAACGAGGGTAGACTGTTTATCCCAAATGAAGAGCAAGCGTTTCTCCACACACACACACATGCACACTGCAGTTGAATAAATTAAGCTTTTGTGAAAAAGCTGGTATTTTCAAGAAATCAGTTGGCAAGATTTCCATCTATCATTTAAGAAGAATATAGAACCAAGATTGTAGGGGGGTTTGTGCATAATACGTTCTGTGGGTTTCACAAACACTTGCATCATCGCGCTAGTAGCATTTGTTACATTGAAAATCATATGCACAGGCTTACATTTTAAAAAGGATTCTGTATACGTAGCAAACCTTAGCACATTTTGTGTGAAGAAATGACATTTACAGAATCCTGTCTCCCTACCCTGGCTACGCTTACTGGCTAGTTTAAAATCTGTGTAACACTGGGTTTCTTCGCACTTACAGCAAGTATTTCATGTCTTTCAAGGATGGGCCTTAAAAAGCTGTAACTCTCTATTTCTTTTTTACTTTTACTCTAGGGTTGTAGCGGAAAAGGTGAAAGAAGTACTGTATACGAGACCCAGGAAATACATCCACTGTTCCAGCCAAGAGCCCACAGAACCAGGGTACATCAACATTTTGGAACTGGCAGAATCGATGTGTCGCTATGACTTGGATGACATGGACATCTTTTGGCTTCAGGAGCTAAATGAAGAGCTTACGGAAATGGGTAATTTCCCAGCACATTCTGATTTTAAAAGCAGCAGTTAATTTCTGCCATTTGAGTTGTAGTTCGTTGTGTGAGAGCTCTCAAGGATTGCTGGATGAGAATTGAATGGAAATGCTAAGAAAAACAGGAGGTAAAAGTGCTTAAAATAGTGATTTGCTCGATCTGTTGATGTTTTATGTTTTACCTGTTGTGCCTAACAACTTCTTCACATCCAAAATCGTGTGCAACTTCTGCAGACTGAGACAGGAGAGAAAAAGCCCACACCAGGTGGAATTAATTTTAGGACTTCAAAGGTTAAACATTTTGTGTAGGAAAAGCAGATGTTTCCATTTCTTAAACTTGAACATATTACTGCTACAAATTCAGAGTTCTGAGAAGCTTGCATGCTGGGTTTTTAACAGAGTAATTAAGTTTCACACATGTTAGCCCATTTAAAATCAGCTAAGTAAACTTTCTTTCTTTCCATGCAAGTTGTGGGTATAGAGGGCTATGAGGAGGGGTGAGCTATGGAAAATAATCTTGAAATTATCACTGGAATAACTGAGTTGTGGTGGAGTAGCCTGTGTGGCTGGCCGCCTTCCATGGATGATTGCAGGTCCTTTAGGAGGGACAGGTGGGCAAAAGGGGGAGATAACTGACATCTCCTGGATTTGCTGTTCACAGACAAGGAAAAGAGCCTATAGGGATGTGGTAATCAATGGTGGTACTGGCTGTAGTAGCTATGAAATAGTAGTGGCTGAGATCCTGAGGGGAGTGAGGAAAGGAAGTAGCCTTCTGGTCCTGGACTTGAGGAAAGCAGGTTTGTACTTAGTTTGGGTAACTGGTAGGTGGGATCTAGGAGGCAGCTCTGAAGAGTGGAACTGCTGAAGAGAGTGAGCAGGACTTAAAGTAGACGGTCTCCTCCAAGCACAGGAAAGATCCACCCAGACGTTCAGGAAAACAAGTAGATGTGTCAGGAGACCGGCTTGAAGGAGGGAACTCATCACTGAGTTCCCGTGCCAAAGGGTGTATGTAAGAGGTAGAAGCAAGGACAAGCTTCCCAGGTGTGCAGGGATGCTGTTAGCAAAACCAAGGCTTTTCTGGGGAGCAGATCTCCATCTGTGGGCATTTTCCAGACCTAACTAGAAATATCTCTTGAGCAACAACCTTGTCTGGATTCCCTGCTGACTCTGCTTAGAGCCAGGGATTAGGCTGGAGCCCTCTGAAGGTCCCTTCCCACCTGAATGATTCTGTCATTCTTTTAATTCAGGGAGTCAGAAAATATTCAGGAATTGGAGAGAGCAGTTGAATAGCAGAAGGCACTTTGTATCAGCAGTTGTTTATCTTTTCCATCTCCCTGTTTATAGTTGCAACAAGGAATCAGAATTAGTAGCTGTATTCTTGTGCATAGTCCAGCAGTTAAAATGTTAGCCTCTGATATATTAATATTACATGAACATCCCAACCTTTGAAGGTCTGAGTAAATACAGGGAGCAGCAGCAGCATTTTTGATTGAGGATTTTGAGAGGATGCAGTTTGGAGATTTCTTGTAGTTGTGAACATCGTAGTGTTTCTTACACAATGTTGTGTCCTGAAGCTGCACGCTGAGGACCAGTCTCATAGCAAATCCTTTTTAAGTGGTTCTGCTTATGGTGGGTTTGATTAGTGGTGAGTGTATATCGCATGAGTAATGTTCAAGCGAACAGATAGCATAGATTGCCAACAGTGTATTTATCTACTACTTTGCTGAAAAAACAACAACAAAACAATAAAAGCACTTTTCATATCCATCGTGCTGATCACTCAAGTAGCATACTGCGTGGTGGCAACTTCTGTACCTTTGTAAGATCTAAAGTGTTCTTGTTAAGTTTTATTTCCTAGGGAGTTAGTCCTCAGAAGAACATAGTGTGTAATTTTTGGATGTCATCAGTGTTTTTTAAACTGATGGGAGGTGGAGAGAGGGTTGTATGGGAGCAGCTAGGAGTTACAGAAACTGCTGTCTGCCTTTTATGCTGTAGTGTGTTTTTCAAAGTGCAGTCTTGTGTTTTATGTACAACTTAAACTTGTGCTCCAGCAGTAGTTCTACTTGTATTTATAAAATAATGCTACAATTAGCCAGTAAGTGAAAAAGGCTTTCTATTTTTATTTTATTTTCAGTATACATGATGGGAGAGAAGACACTGTGTTCCTAGAAATCATCCTTCGCTCCTCCTGCATCTTGGTCTTGGTCAGGGGCACCTGATTGTCCTCTAACTCCCCTTCCCTATTTGTTGCAGGCTGTGGGCCCCTGGATGAAAACACAATGGAAAAGACAATTGAAGTGCTGGAACGGCACTGTCATGAGAACATGAACCATGCCATTGAGACCGAAGAAGGATTGGGTATTGAATATGATGAAGATGTCATCTGTGATGTGTGCCGGTCCCCTGACAGCGAAGATGGGAATGACATGGTGTTTTGTGACAAGTGTAATATCTGCGTCCATCAGGTTAGTGCCTGCAGAAATGTTGACGCTGTCCTGTGGTCTTAGTTTACCTTGGCAAGGGTGGAATTTGAACTGGTATGAAATGCTAATTGGAGGGCTTTGTGATTTTCTAGGTATGAAGGGTGGTACAATACTAAGGTGAATTTTTGTACCCTGTCAGTTACCATAGATTAAGTGGCCTAGCATGGTAAATATGTGGACTTCTACAGTCTTAATAGGAACACAAAGTGTATTCTTGGAACTTGCAAGTACGTACTCTGTGACCATAAACAATTCCTTTATTATTAAACCTGATTTTGAAGATAAGCAGGGCAGGAAGTGCTGGCTTGCCCTATATGGGAAAAATCTGAAGATCATTTGTTTCAGGACTGAGGTTTTTCCTCCTTGACTGAGTGGTTAATTAGCCAGGCACTGGCTGTCCAAATTTAGCCATCTGAAACCACATGGAGGCACTTGAACAGACTGATCTTTTTTAGAAGGTATAAGCACCTGCAATAACCGTGCTCTCAGTCTGAATGTTGCTCACATTTATAGTGTTTCAGATGTAGCCAAGACTCTTACACCGACTGTGCTCAGCACAGACAGGCAGAGGTATCCTTATAATCAAAAACGGGATATGAATCCCGTGGTTTCTGTGCGTCCTGTTCTGGAAGACGTTTTTGCTATAAATTGAAAAGAGACTAAGAAGGTTTTTTTAAAAAATGTATTTTTGGACTGACTGCAAGTAATACTCAGAAAGTGCATCTGTCTGAAAAAGGACCTCTCATCTCCCTTCTCGCAGTGGGCTGGCTCCCAGCCCGGCCGCTTTCCTCATCTGAATCACCGCATGAAGCAGCCGCGTGAGCCCGAGTGCCGGTAACGTGGCCAGTGACAGGAACACGGCCGGCAGCTGGGCCGCCTGCCTCAGCCCTTGCTTGGGCCTGCTCCGAAGTCGTGATTCAAAAGTCAGTGGCTCGTGGTTGCCTGCTGACAGCTGAGCTTCAGCTGTGGTGGCCTGTTGCCTCCTTGCACCTGACTCTTGCTCATGCTAGACGTGCCCGAAACAAACTGGGGAACGTGTCTGGACTAGAGCTAGTCCTAACTGCAGGAGCAAAAATAGTTTGATTTTTAATCTGGATTGACCCTGGTTCACCAAGTAGCTTCAGGTCTGTTTGTCATCACATAGTTTAGGGGTGAGGGGGAGGAGTGCAAGAGATTTCCACCTTTACCATGTGCTCTTATGCTGGCTCAAACACATTGTGAAGTTACTGGTTTAGTAGTCTAGGCCTCCTCCACTCATCAGTCGGATTAGAAAATAGTTTCAGTCCATTTCCAACCCCCTAAATGTGATCTTAGGTGTAATGCTGCTTCTGCTTTAGTAACAGAAAGAATGCTGCTGGGTATGTGCCACATGAGAGAAAAAAAATCACTTGTAAAATTTAGATTACAGCTCCCCCTGTTGTTTCTTTACAACAGTTGCCACATCGAAATAGAGTTTGGGTTAGTCAGTCCTGCAGAATTTAGTTCAGGAAAGTCCCCCTCTCAACAAGCCTGACATAAATGTGCAATGTTTTTGATATCACTTCATATTAAATACTGAGATCTTATAATCAGAAGCCTGGGAAGGCAAGTGTGGGAATTTTATACTAGATTTGAATCTGAAAGGCCGGTACCAACTAGTGATCCTGTTCTGCTGAGGCTTTCAGTATTACTGATCCTGGAGACAGGGTTAGGAATGGTGGGATTTCCTCGGAAAGCCACCCTTTTGGTAAAGCTTTTATTTGGAGCAGTTGAGCGGAATTAGACCTTGGTGGCTGCCAATGGTTTCAGATACACTCAGCTTTAATATGTATGTATGTGCAGCAGGATATATCTAGATACACGTGTTGATAGGTGTTAAGAACTACTAGGAATTTGAAGCAGAAACCAGACTACTTTTTTTCTTGTTTTTAATTTTCAAACCTTGCAACATTTAAGAAGTTTCTCATTTTCTGAGAGGTTAAGTGCAAAATACTTGGGAAATATGCAGAAAACCCAGCACCTCACAATTTCAGTATATGCTGTAATTTTTGTTGCAATATTATGTTTAAAGTAACAAAAAATTTGCAGAACTGTAACCACAAAGGTAGTTTATTGTTGCAGGAAACGGTCCTCAGTCAAACAGCTCATATCCCTTCACTTTAAATAGAATTATGTTTGAGTGTAAAGTTATTAGTGGTAGGAAATTACAATTTAAAAAAGAGATTAGATGCAGAAGCTAATTTAAAGAAATGTCTGTGTTTTTTGCCTCAGAAATTTAAGGCACTAAAAGCAAAGACAAAGGTTCTTAACACCAGTGGTGGTGTGCAGTCACAACAGGTATGTTTTACACGATAAACAAATAATACTAGCACACATTTTAATAAGAAACCAGCATAAAAAGACTTTGCTTTAGAGGCTGTTTATCTCTCTGATCACTTGCCTCTTTTTAAGGTAAAAAATTAGAGAAGGATTAAGAGAAGGCCAAACTGTGCCTTTAATACTTGAAAGCCATGGTCCATATGAGTGTTCATACTTGTGTGTGAAATCCTATCAGTGCAGTGACCTCCACACCTGTTTTTCCTCCAAGGCCTGCTATGGAATCTTGAAAGTACCCGAAGGGAGCTGGCTGTGTCGCACCTGCGTCCTGGGAATTCATCCTCAGTGCCTCCTGTGTCCCAAAAGAGGAGGTGCCATGAAAGCCACCAGGACAGGGACCAAGTGGGCACACGTGAGCTGTGCTCTCTGGATTCCAGAGGTAAAACTTAATTTCTGCCTCCTTCTTTTGTGTCATAGACTCCTCTCTATCCTCCTCCTCTTCATTCTCTTCTCTGCCTTTTTATGTTCTCATGATTTAAGGTATCTGTCTGGCTTAATACTGAGCTTCATTCTGATGAGTCTGCAGTCTGGGAGGGCTGGGAGAGACTCCAGCTTATGTTCCATTAATTAATCACTTTGTTCCCTCCATTTACTCAGCAGTCATTTCTCGATGTCGTTACGGTATCGAGTGACCTGCTGGAAGGGGTTACGGATGTCAGCTGGTGTTCGCTCTACAACTGCAGCTTCATTGTCTCTTACTTTCAGGTGGATTTCTGTGCTCAGTTAGGTGTATAATTTGCACGAATACATCCACTCTCTCACTTTTCATTTCTATAGGATGGATTCTAAGATTTGTAGTTGAGGTTTTTTTGAACTAAAATTTTTCTGTATGGTGGGGAGATGAGGCTTTTTATCTTTTATGTTATATTTTATAAGTAAAGGCTGTTTTGCTATAACTGTGTGTACATATATGAAGAGTTTTATAATGAAGCTTTCCACTTCTTCCTCTGTTTAGATCAAGCTTAGCATTGCATGATAATTCTGTAAATCAGAATGTTCATTTGTGTATAGGTGGGGTTTGTGCTAACTTTGTATTTGTAATATTTCTGTTTCCTTTCCGTTACGGGGGTGGTTTAATGTGACGCAGTAGCCAGATCTGTTGGCACTGTGTCATTAGGGAGTGGAAGTCTTATTTTCTGAACCTTCTGCTCCCAAGCGCAGCCAGGTCTCACGTTTGCAAAACTTTGAGGAAGATTCTAAGATTCTGTGTATTATTTCTTTTACCATAGCAACCAGATGCAATGTGTAATTCCTAGCTCTGTCTCAGGCATGTATCTGCTTTTCAAGGCGGTTATATTTGCAGTTGCACTTTTACTTTCAGGCCTGCTTGTAGTTCCTGGCATCTCTTCCACCTTTAAGGAGAGAGGAGTTGAGAAAAAAAAATAATTTCTTTCAAAACTGTAAAAATTAAAAAACGCCTGACTCCACCTCCTGTACTTACAAAGTGTCTTGGCTGGAAGCTCTCCTGGCTCTGAGCAGACTGGTTTTCCTAAGGTGTCCTTTCTGCATGTGGTTGCCTTGATGCTTTCTCCAGCAGAAGAGGAACCAGCAGGTTTGGGAAGCAGGTGATGGCAGGACAGGGAGCACCCACTGCCTGCCCACCTCCCTCTGGCTCAGAGAGAGAGTCTGCTGGGGGAGCACCCAGGTACAAAGCTCGAATCCGGCTGTTCCCACAGCCCAGTTGGTGACTCCAGACCTCAGGCACCTCCTCTCCTCCACATCAATGCCAAGTGTGCAGTTCTAGTGAGGAGGTGACATCTGCCAGTAGGGATGGGGAATGCCTCTTGTATCCATTCTCTTTTTGGTGTCCTGTGCTGTCACTTGTAAAATGATTCAGTCACTGGAGAAGCCAGAGAAACCTTTGGGAATATCTGCTAAAATGGTGGGTCAGTTCCTTTCTGCAGTCAGTGTGGCCTTACGTGCTGTTGGGGACAAGGAAGGCCCAGAGTTTGAAGACTTGGGGATGGATACTTTAGGGATTTTTCTTCTCCCCAAGATAGTAGCATGCTGGAACTCGCCAAAAAGAAACCGATTAATAATGAAGTCACTGCCATTTCCTCTTGTGGCCTTAACAAAATGGAACAAGGCAGAATGCAGAGAGGAATGAACCATAAACTTGTCTGTGCCTTGTGGTAAAAGGTTCAAAGAGGAACTTCATGAGTCACCACCAGTTATAGGCTAGCATTGCTACAGGCAGTTGTACCAGGTCTTTTCCTTTAGCTCTCTCAGCACTATCTGAAAATGTTTTATTCTTCCCTCTTTTCCTTGTGAGCTAATGCTGTCAGAGGTTTTCTTGACCCTCACTTGACTGTGATCGGGTCATTTGAAGGTTTTTACTTTCCAAAGTGTACTTGTGGTTGGTGTACATCCTTTTATTCTTCTGCCTTTATTTGTCTTTTAGTGTAAATGTGCGGTCTCTTACATGTTTTCTTAAAAGATGTTCTTTTTTTAAAAAAAAAAAGAAATGCTAAGACCAGAAAACTTACACTGAGTGTTTTGAAATTCAAGGCCCTTCTCTGCCTGAGATAACCCATTACAGTTATATCCTCGTTTAATCAACGTGGTGTTAGCTGAAGCAGAAAGTTATTTTCCCTGCTACATCTGGAAGGGTATCAAACTGACTGTCCTTAGCTGCTGTTGTGAGCAGCCGTGCTCCAGCCACTGGGTGCCCTTCCCAGCCACCAGTGCAGATCATTGCACGCTTGGCAGCTGCTGGTGGCAGGGGAGCAGTGGAGCAGAGGACAGCAGGGTGACGACCGAGCTGGCAGCTCATGTGCCTGACAGTCGCAGAGAAGGGGCTTCAACAGCCCATTGGCTTCACCCTCTGCCACTCTTAAAATGTCTTCAGAATACAGCAGTCAAAATGTAACCTGGTACAAGGTGAAGAAATAACAGAGAGAACAGCTACGTGGTATGGCAGATGGATCACTTCTGCCTTGGGCTATAGGAGGTTTGGGGGCATGAAAAGGTTGGCCTCTCTGCTCTCTGGATTCATAGAATCATAGACTGTATTGGGTTGGAAGGGACCTTTAAAGATCATCCAGTCCAACCCCCCTGCAGTGAGCAGGGACAATGTTACCAGATCAGGTTGCTCAGAGCCCCATCAAGCCTGACCTGCAGTATCTCCAAGGATGGGGCCTCCACCACCTCTCTGGGCAACCTGTTCCAGTGATCTACCACCCTCATATTGAAGAGCTTTTTCCTGATATCCAACCTAAATCTACCCTTTTCTAGTTTAAAACCATTACCCCTCATCCTATCGCTACATGCCCCAGTGAAAACAGCTCTTCTCCAGATTTCTTATAGGAACCTTTCAGGTATTGGAAGGTCGCTATAAGGTCCACCCGAAGCCTTCTCTTCTCCAGGCTGAACAACCCCAACTCTCTCAGCCTGTCTTCATAGGAGCATTCCTTGTGAGCAGCAAAGTTCAAACAGACTTTGCCTTGACTCCTCTCTTTGAATATCAGAAACATGCAGGCGGCGTGAGGCCAGCATAAATAAACCGCACCTGACTCTGTAAGCGCCTCCTTGTGCTTTTACAAAGTGGGGTAATGTAAACAGGCAGCATTACAAGCTGAATGAATGGACAGTATTTCCAACAGAAATGTTTCCTGACCTATGCGTCGCCTCTGGGGAAGGAGCAGGGAGAGCATTAAAAGGGGCAGAGAGGGACAGGGAGAAGGTCTGTGTTCATTCCCAGCCCCTGCTGGGAAGTGTGGCGGAAAGCTGGTGTTAGTCTCCAGAAAAATTCACTTCGGGTTTCCTTTTGAAAGGGATACAGACAACTCGACAAATCGATATAATCCCTTAATGCCCAAAGGAAGTCTTGCCTCCTAGTGTAGCGGTGACTGGGGCAAGAACTGTAGTCAATCTTTGTACAGTATTGTTTCAGAATTATCCGTGCAACTTGTAACCAGATCTGTTTTGAGCAAGATCAAATTACATTGCAAGGCTCTTTCATTTTGGAAGTGAAAAAGCTACATTTAATGATGTTTGAGTGCTGGACATGGTTTTGTGGAACCATTCAAGCATTTCACAGGCAGCTTTGTCCCCTTGCCACCAATTTATAGGGAGGCTACAACAGATCAAATTGGAAAATAATGTGGAAATGATGACCCAAGTAATCTCTTGCAAAGCTGTCTTTTCTTTCTGCTTTCATGATCCTCAGAACAATGCAATGATAAGGAGAAAGTAGCAAAAATACTCCGTTTGAGTGTAGGAACTATGTCTTTCAGACTTGGTCAACTTAGCCCTGCTATCTTTGGATAAGTTTTACTCACAGAGGAGGTCTGCTGAAGCAAAGCCTTTCCTCCTCAACGATTAAGCAGGTTTTAAAATTAATATGTGCATCAAGTGATTGTTGATGTACCCAAAAAGGTAAGCTAGGAAATTCAGCTTAAGCTACTGGTTCTTGTAAAGTCAACAGTTTAGCTACCACATGTTAAACTAATTCATCTAACCTGGGTTTCCCTTGGAGAGTCTTATTATTAAGCTAATCTGTGAAAATTACTGTCTCATAATGCTTTTTAACTTTTCTAGAATAATAAAAATTGCTGTTCAAATCTTAGCCTTGACTGCTTTCGTAAGGAATCAGCTTTATTCTGGCCTCACAATGCCACAGAGAATCACCTAGGAACTTCCTTTCTTCAAATCCTTAGATCTGACTTCGTTGAGAGGAGGCCCCTGTCCCACCACTGGAAATAGAGGTCTGCTCTGGTCAGGTGAATTGTTCATGGAAAATGTGGAGATCTTCCTAGCTAGATCCAGCATTGTGTTTCTGCTTCAGGCAGGTAGCCCTGCAAAGCACATAACTGCTAAATTCAAGAGGTGCTGTGTAGACATCAAAACCCAAGCTGTTGGAGACTGGCATTCTTGGGACAAAAGAGTTATGGCAGAAGATTTCCGTGAGATGTGCCATACTTATACTTGTTGATCGTTCAGAGCTGGCCAACTTTTTGATTCTGCCTTGGATAAGACCTGTCTGTCAGGAGTGGCTCAGGGATTGTACAGAGACACTTTCTGTCTCTCTTGGTGTCCCAGTTATGGAGGACAGTCCTTGTTTCCCAGTAAGGACAACAGGCAGCTGAGCATCTTCTGTCACAATGGATATGTGGACATCAGTATGACAAAGAATAGGAAAAGGTATCCTGTGTTTATCTGATCTTTTTCTTTCTTTTAGTATTAGTATCCATAATCTGGTCTACCAGAGACAAATGGATCATGCAGATTAAGTATGTGAAAACTGGCACAAGAGAATATACCGTGCTTTGCAGTAAGAGAAGTTTGTTGTATTCTTTCTCGGGTTATACCTGATCCCATCCGTAGTTAGGCAAGTGTATTAGAATCACCTCTTGCATTGGGAGCGCTCAGTGGAGAGGCAGAGCTGGGAAGCAAGGCTTTCGCTGGCTGCTGACTGATAGATCTGCTTCTGCCCCAAGTTGTGAGCTGGCAGAAGTAGCTGTTGTAGCAGATGTGTGGATGTTAAAGGAGGATCCTCTCAGGTAAGTATGAGTAAGTGTTCCTGTTTTGTTCTGAGTAGCTTGTATTTTGGTGCTTATTAAGTTAGACCTGTTAAGGCAGCACAGAAAAACAAACAAACAAACAACAGAATGGGAAGGAAAGAAACTTAAGCATCGCTTACTGCAGTTTCTTAACCGGTTCATAACAAGGCGTGCTGTAGATGCCTCAAATGCTTTGAAAAACTGCAGCATTTAGCCACCAGGTTAAGTTAGTAGTATTCCACAGTATTGTTTTCATGTGGGATCCTTTAGGATCCCTTGCTAAGAAGTATGACCACATGGACATATTGCAGTGAGGTAAACGTATGGTCGTATTTCTTCTTCTGGTATTAAAGGAGAGCTTGTTTTTATTGCCTTGATAACTGCTTTCCATGCCGTGTTTGTTGTTTACAGGTCAGTATTGCTTGCCCAGAAAGGATGGAGCCAATCACAAAGGTGTCTCACATCCCACCAAGTCGATGGGCCCTAGTGTGTAGTTTATGCAAACTGAAAACTGGTGCTTGCATTCAGGTACGTACTTGTCCTGCGGTGACTCTTGAGTCTGTGTGAGAAGGGCAATTTCAGTTTTGCATTTTGTTCTTCCTCTGTTCAGAGACGCTTTACAATGCCTACTTCTTCATAGCTTCATTTGCTCTCAAATTAGTTCAGTAGCACTGAGATTTAGGAGTTAGTCTGAGATGTCTCCTTTTGAGCAAGGTTGAGATGTGTAAGGACTGCCACTAACGGGGGTCAGAGATCAACAGAAGGATCCTTCCGTTGAACACTGTTCACAAACAAGATACTAAATTGGGTGATACCAAAGTCAAAGACATCAACAGATATTTTTAAGAGTGCTTAGGAAATACGTTTTTGTAGGGATGGATTTTCATGTAATTAAGATAATTCTGTCCTTTTTTTTCTGTTTTGTTGCTACTGTTAGCAATTGAGGGGTTTTTTGTTTATTTTGTCTGTAGTGCTCTGTGAAAAGCTGCATCACTGCCTTTCATGTCACCTGTGCCTTTGAGCATAGCTTAGAGATGAAGACTATCCTGGATGATGGGGATGAAGTAAAGTTCAAGTCGTATTGTCTAAAGCACAGCAAGAACAAACAGAATTCACTGCCTGATGTTGATGAGCACCCCAAGAGCATGTCAGACCAGAAGCAGACGGAGAGCGAGAAAACCAGTTTGCGAGCCCAGAAACTGCGAGAGCTGGAAGAAGAGTTTTACTCACTAGTTAAAGTGGAGGACGTTGCAGCAGAACTGGGCCTTCCTAAACTTGCTGTAGACTTCATCTACAATTACTGGAAATTAAAGCGAAAAAGTAACTTTAACAAACCGTTGTTTCCTCCCAAGGAGGATGAAGAAAATGGCTTAGTGCAGCCAAAAGAAGATAGCATTCATACTCGCATGAGGATGTTCATGCATTTGAGGCAGGACCTAGAGAGGGTAAGAATTAAACTTACAGAGTTTTGAAAAATTATTTGCAGGTGAGCAATGTCTGTCTTTGTTTATGGACAAAAGTGGGAATTGGGCAAGCACAGGGACATGATTTTTAAAATATTAAGGAAAAAAAAGGCCTTCAACTCCAGTTTTTTGATATGCTGCATTACCTGCTGCAGAGACTTGCAGGAACTCTCCTCAGTCTGAGAGATCCAACGTGAAAGGGGCACTTCCTGACTTGCTTAGAGGTTATTTCTTTATGCATTTTAAGATGCATGTTTCTATGCGCAGTGGACATATTTGCTAATTGACTCTTTGTTTTCAACTTGAATTGAGTAAATATTAAAAATAATAGAGTAAATTTATTTCTTTGAAATGGTTGTATTAGTGGCTAGCGATACAGATTCAGTAACAAAATATGTTGCTTTTATTAAATGAAAGTAAATGCAAACAGCAAAGGAATGGGGTGGGCATAACAAATTCTTATCTCCCACCTTCTGCCCTGGGGATGGAGGGTCTCTGGATTGGTAGTTAAAAGGCATTTTGTCATTATTACAGTGGAATGGTAAATATTAGCCATTCTGGCTTTGGAAAAATCAGTGTGCCTAGGTAAAGTAGTAAGTATTTTTTGGCGAGTATGCATGAAGCTTTTGGAGAACCCTAAAAACAGAGAAGCAGAGCTTCTTACCCTCATCATTTGAAGGCAGGTAAGTGAAGCCCTAGATAGTTAACTTCTGTGATTACTTTTTGGCTCTGCACACACAGAAGAAGAATGCTGGCCTCTACTGATACCGCTTCCCATGCCATCTGATTCAGGACTCTTATCTCTTCCTCAGCAGCACGCTGGTGTCTGCTGGTCCCAGGTGGTGGGCAGGCTGAATCGCTTGGTGCTCTCTTGACCTAGATGCTTTCACTGCATGTATCTGCCTTAGATACTATGGTTCGTTAGTGGTCTGAAAATAACCCCCTGTGTCTACCACTGCTTGTGGCTTGACTGAGAAAGAGGAGAAGGAGCTTATCTGTTTATGAGTAGCTAGCTGGGCTCTTATCAGATTGCCATCTAGCTGGTAGGTGGAAAAGATGGTGTCCTCCAGCAAAATTCAGAGCAGGAATTTATTAGGAAGGCAGACATAGTGCCTTTTTCCAGCAGCTGATGGGGGAGGAAGCCAGGCTTGTTACCACTTGGAGGCTGCCCGTTAGGTTGGCCTCATGGTGAGTGAGCACCTGCGCTTTTAAAGTGCTTAGAGTTAGGTAGAGAATGTAAAACAAAACTTAATAACACAAAGTATGTGTGCTAAATGTGATATGGAGATGAGACATTGGAGAAGAAGGGAAGGAAAAACAGAAGAGATAAAATAGTGTTGTAAGAAAAGGGAGAACAGTATCGGAGTGAGAAAAGCATGAA
Organism: Mesitornis unicolor; assembly: GCF_000695765.1. Lineage (NCBI taxonomy): Eukaryota > Metazoa > Chordata > Aves > Mesitornithiformes > Mesitornithidae > Mesitornis > Mesitornis unicolor. The sequence goes on from NW_010157753.1 coordinate 39,012, forward strand.
AATACAGGGAGATGAGTGTTGGAGATGAGATTTGTCAGTCTAACTGTTGTCTTGGATCTAGTAATAATCAAGCTCAGATCTCATTTTTCACGAGCATTTAGGATGTGGATCCTTATTTAAAAAAATAAATCCATAACGTGGCTCAAATAGAAGGTTTGGATTTTGGTTGTTTGGGGTATTTTTAGTTCAAGAAACCATTTTAGGCTTTTTCTTTTTGCTTGACAGGTGGTTGATTTGCACCAAATTTTGTTAAAATTTATTTACTTGTTTTGAGTGGAGGTACATAACAACCCCATGCAGCATTACAGGCTTGGGGAAGAGTGGCTGGAAAGCTACTCAGCGGAGAAAGACCTGGGGGTGTTTGTTGACAGCTGGCTAAGCATGAGCCAGCACTGTGCCCAGGTGGCCAAGAAGGCCAATGGCATCCTGGCCTGCATCAAGGAACAGTGTGGCCAGCAGGAGTAGGGAGGTGATCCTTCCCCTGTACTTGGCATTGATGAGGCCGCACCATGAACACAGTGTTCAGTTTTGGGCCCCTCACTACAAGAAGGACATCGAGGTGCTGGAGCATGTCCAGAGGAGGGCAATGAAGCTGGTGAGGCGTCTGGAGCACAAGTCTTATGAGAAGCAGCTGAAGGGAGCTGGGGTTGTTTAGCCTGGAGAAGAGGAGTCTCAGGGGAGGGAGACCTTATTGCTCTCTACAACTTCCTGAAAGGAGGGCGTAGTGAGGTGGGTGCTGGTCTCTTCTCCCAATTAACAAGTGATAGGACAAGAGAAAATGGCCTCAAGTTGTGCCAGGGAAGGTTTAGATTGGGTATGTGAAAAATGTATTCACTGAAAGGGTTGTCAAGCATTGGAACAAGCTGCCCAGGGAAGTGATTGAGTCACCATCCCCAGATGTATTTAAAAGACGAGCAGTTGTGGTGCTTAGGGATGTGGTTTAGTGGTGGAGTTGGCAGTCGTCTTTTCCAATCTAAATCATTTTGTGATTCTATACTTCGTACTTTGAAACAGCTTTCTCAAAAGTTTCTGAACTTCCTGTGCCACGAGACTTTTCTGCTTGGTTATGCCTTGGGGTGAAAATAAATTTGAGAATCTTGGAAGTTCCTTTCTGAGGAGAGAGGTTCCAGTTCTGAACAGATGGAGTTGAGTGCTGGGAGAAGTATGTTTGGCAAATATCTTTCAACTGGCCCCTATGCTGTTTCTGTGTTCTGAAAGCTCTTTTAAGTGTTTATCAAAATCTTTCAGTGCCTCTTTTTGTTCTCATTACATTAGGTGGAAATACTGCAGTTAAACAAATAGTGAAAGTAGAATTATGTGGAACTGAGCCATAAAACTGTGGTATCACAAAATGGAAGGGACCTTCACCGTGGGCAGGGACACCTCTTACTAGACCAGGTTGCTCAAAGCCCCGTCCAACCTGGCCTTGAACACTTCCAGGCATGAGGCATGCACAAACTTCTCTGGGGAACCTGTTCCAGTGTCTCACCACTTATTGTAAAAAGTGTCTTCCTTATGCCCAGTCTAAACCTACCCTCTTTCAGTTTTAAACCGTTGCCCCTTGTCCTGTCACTACAGGGCCTGGTTTCTCTCTGTCTTTCTTTTAATTCCCTTTCATAAAATTAAAGGCTGCAATAAAGTCTCCCTGAAGCCTTCTCTTCTCCAGGCTGAACAACCCCAAAACCCTCAGCCTGTCTTCACACAAGAGGTGTTCCAGCCCTCTGATGATTTTTGTGGCCCTTCTCTGGACCCAATCCAACAGGTCCATGTCTTGTGCTGGGGACCCTAGAGCTGAACACAGTGGGGTCTCACCAGAGCAGAGCAGAGGGGCAGAATCACCTCCCTCGCCCTGCTGGCCACACTTCTTGTGATGCAGCCCAGGATATGGTTGGCCTTCTGGGCTGCAAGTGCATATTTGCCAGCTCATGTCCAGCTTCTCATCCAGCAGTAACCCCAAGTCCTTCTCTGCAGGGCTGCTCTCAGTCCCTTCATCCCCCAGCCTGTATTGATACTGGAGATTGCCTTGGCCCGTGTGCACGACCTTTGCACTTTGCCTGTTGGACTTCATGACCCAGTGCAATGGAGTCAGAAAATAACCTGCTAAATGGGTCAGCCAAAATGTGGGCATTGCACAAGAAGCCAGAGTGATCTTTTAGAGGTGAAATACGTGTTAGCTTTGGTTTAAACAGCCTGGCTCTCTTGGGTGGCTTTGTAAAAAGTATTACTTTATAATGTTGCAATAATTTTAGTGGAAACAAACATAGTTTAGCTCTTAAAAATCATTCCATGAAACACTTTGCAGGGAAATTCTGGGAGAATCCGGTACTGCCTGCAGTAACGTCCCTGGCATCGTACGTAGTGGAAGCAGGCTTACAGACAAGCAAGACTTAGAAATTTACTTTTCTTTTGACTGGAATTTTGTGTTCCCTCACTGTTCCTATAGATGAAAATATATTCTGCTGTCTTGCAGAAAATATTCAAGGCATTCATTAAATTGGCAATTTAAAAAATTCTGGGTTATTTTTTTACTTCATAGTTATGTTTGTTCAGTAATATTCACAAGAACTTTGCCAAGGGATTTTGCATATAAAGTTGTTTTAATTCTGTTGTCGATGCACTTTTTAAAACTATGTCAGGATATATGGTCCTGTTGCCTATTAAGTCTGTTATTTCTCCATAGGTAAGAAATCTCTGCTACATGGTAAGCAGGAGAGAGAAACTGAAGTTGTCTCACAGTAAAGTACACGAACAGGTCTTCAACTTGCAAGTCCAGCTCATTAATCAGGAAATTGCTGCAGGTAATCACATAAATGTAAAATATTTACAATTTCTATCTGCATTTAAACTAAAAAACGCATTCTTTTTATGCTCCTGCTTAGTGTTTTTAACATTGTAAATCCACCTTTAAAAACTTTCTTTAAGTACGCAACATACACAAAACGCTTTAATCTCTTAAAAAATATTTACTTATTTCTTTATTTTATAGCCGTTTCTGGTACATGCCTACTACTTATCAATTACTGTGGCATCCAGGTAGCAGAAACGAGCTGGTAGTGATCTGTGGGCTTTCGCTTCCTCGGGTGATGTTTTATGACTCTCTTTCCCCACAGCAAGCCCTGTGCTGCTGCTCGCTTCTCCAGCTGAGGAGGTTTTTTGCTCGCTGTCTCTAGCTGCTTCCTTCCAGGCAAAAAAAAGCAGAGGGACTGATAGGAATCACTGCTGTTCTTGTGCTGCCTTGCATGCTTGATAAACAGCAGGAAGAGGCATTTCTCAGCCTGCCATCTGCAGTTACTCGCCTCCCTTCAGAAAGAGTTGAAGCACTCTGGGTTTTAATAGTGAACAGGAACTGCTTAGGAATGTTGCTGCACCAAAACCCACTCTGCCCTTCGCTTTTATTGCGACTGTCTTGAAATAAGGAACGCAACATTTGGAAAGAGGAAGAGGAAATATTACAGTGTAATTACTTTTTTTTTTGATAGTGAAAGCAGCTATTTCTTCGATGTGAAATTAAGATCTCTCTGTTCTTTCAAGTTGCATATTATGTTTTTCATGATCAATTTAGAGATAAGTCTTTGTCCTTCTTTTCTCTACCCCTGAAACATGGATAGGTTTCGTTAGTACTGAAAAGGTGTTTTTTTTAAACTGTTTTGGATCAGACTAGTACTTTGTGGAAGCACTACTACTCTAAGGCACTTGGATTTTGTGTAAATGCACTTTATTAGAAATGTCTACTAAATTTATTTTATGTCTTTACAAGTACAAGTGCTTTTTTAACACTTATTAGAATAGCCTGATAGCTACTGCGCAATGGCGCTGTATGCGTATAATATCATAAAGACTAATATACTGGGGTGAAAAGCCTGCTAAAGCCTAGAGAATTTTATAGTGCAAAGCAGAGAGTTGAACTAAGTCCAAATTAAAACTCAGTTTGAAGCATTGTTTTTTCTCCATCCAAAACTGAACATAAACCTTTTTTATGGCTGCTTTGGAACTACTTCAGTCATATCTCAAAACTGGTTCAGTTGACTGGCTTAAAGCCCTGTAAAAAGGGCACATTGTTGTTTTTAATGGAAATGCTAAAATGCTTACCTAAATTCTGAAACGGTGGATAATTTGGAACAGTTTTCTTTATCCTGACTTCTCTCTAATGTCCTAAAATAATTTCACACTAATTGTCTGCAAATGCTTCTTACTGTTGAGTGACCTTCTTATGGGCTATGAAACTTGTTACAGATAACAGAACAATTACCCTCTTTTCTAAAAAACCCTTTTTTCTTCCATCCCCTTGTGTCTTTCTCCTGTAGGCCATACCCTGACAAGTGCACTAGAGAACACACTGTTCTACCCACCTCCCAGGATCACCCTGAAGTTAAAAATGCCCAAATCAGCACTAGGAGACTGCAAAAATAACTCGCTGAAGCCTGGCAACAGACCGCTTTCTCCCGACAACAGCAGCACTGTTTACAGCAAGCGGAGCATGCCGATGTCAAAGGAACCATTTGAAATTAAAGCGAAATCTTACTCCAGGTACCAGCATGAAAGCAGAAGTAATGGGTTGCTGGCGGGGATCGGCAAGCCTCGGGGCGAGGCGAAGGATTGTGGCCCCATGCAGATGCCGGAGTTTCACCGGGGCCAGCTGTCCGGGAAACCCTTGGCGCTGCAGGCTGCTTTGCATGGGCAGTCTTCCATCGGGAACGGGCGGCTGCAGCAGGAGAACTCCAGGCTGGCAGCCAAGTCCAATGGTCTGCTGGGCAGGGCCGGAGACGTGAGCCAGAGGGACAGCTCCAGCCAGACCCCCTACGAACAAGAGTCCGTGCTCACAGCTCACCTGGCCAGCCAGAGCGGTTTCCGAAAATCCACCATAGAACATTTTAGCCGGTCCTTTAAAGAGGCTACCAACAGCCTGGTGAGGACCACGGAAGATCTGCGGTGCTGTGAAAAGCCAACGAGAAGACTTGCGGCTAAAGATCGCTTGTGGAGCAAGCAGACGCTCGAAGGTGCTCCCTACCAGGACAACGACGGGTACTGTCCCGACTTAGAGCTGAGTGACTCTGAAGCAGAAAGCGATGAAAACAAGGAACAAGTGAGGTTAAGACGAAGTAGCTCAGAGAGAGAAAGCCCGAGTAAGGACTTTGGAAGAGATTGTCACAATAGAAACAAAAAGAATATGATTTCTCACAGTTCGGTACAAAGGTGATTAGAAGCCCCCACGGGGTAACTCCGCCTTTATGTGTTCCAGTGTACCAGTGCAAAGCTCAGCATCAAAAGGTTCCCAAAAATAGTCCAGGACCTACGCTGGGAAGAGTTGCAGTAGGGGATGGGGGGAGGGGAGAGAAATCAGAGTAGTTTTATTCAACTGTGAATTGGCTTGCAGCCTTCGCAAGGTCAGCTGCGCTGTTGCGCTGCGCTGTTTGCTGTGGAAACCAGTGTGTTTTATTAGAGGGTAACATCTGGGAGAGCGCGAAGCGGTTCATCTTCGGTAAATCCAGGAAACTGCTTCCCCACTGCCGCCTTAGGCGCGAGGCCACGTGCTCGCGTTGCCTCAGTCTCATGGTGGCGGTCAGGAATTAAAGAAGTCCTCGCGTTGCCCTAACATGTGGCAAGAGGCTGCAAACAGAGACACTGAAGCTGCGCTCTTACGGCACCTGCAGCACGGCCGTGATCCATCCGCGCACTCGCGGATGTGTGGGGAAGCGAAGCAGGCGTAAAGTCCTGACGGTTTCCCTCCGGGAACGCTCGTGCTCAGCTCTCCCAGCGTGTGCTCTGCTGGATCGGGCCCAAAGTGACTACTGAGGTGACAGTCCCCTTCTGCAGGAAGCTCTGAGCTGCAGCGGCGTTTGCAGGCTCCTTGCGGAGGGCGGAAGCAGGCGTCGCTGGCGCTGCCAAACTCACTGACCTCTAGACGTGCCCCCCCCCCCCGTCCCCTGCTCTAGCTGAAGGTTGTGTTTCTCAATAATGTGCTTCTCTTGTAAATATACAACTTCTAGTACTTCAGCTTTTTTTTAATCTCTGTACATAGTTGCTTGTTGTGGGATGCACTTGTAAATATTTTACCCAGCTAACAAGTACAGATGGCTAATTTTGTGGATAGTGTTTACAAAAGTAGATGTACTACTTCAAAGAAAAATGCTATTTGACACTGAAATTTAGGCAATCACCGGTGATGCCAGGTTCCTCTTGAAACTGAGATTTCGTGTCCAGAGGTGTTTGTACCTGGTATTTTTAAAATAAGCTGAATTAGAAATAATTTTGTCTGAACTTCTTATGCAGGCCTAAATTTTCAACCCTAGTTGCCTGAATACAGGCATAGGAGCCTTACTTCTGGCATCTAGATCTGTAAAATTTTAGGCAGTCATCATTTGGAGTATGTTTTTTTTTTTCCAATTGCTGAAAATCTGTTCTTTTATTAAGCTGCTTTTCAAACTCTGGATCAGTTGCTGTTTCCCAAACTAACTCTTTTGATGTGTGTCCTTTAAAGTAGCTGTTGTTAAGTAGCGATTAAATTTCAGCCAGTACTGAGGAAGCAAGAAGGGAGAGGAATTCTTTTCTGTTCATTTCCATGTCAGGGGATTTTTGTTTGAATGCAAACAAATGTCTTGTTTTTCAGATGGCGTTGTGTTGATTAACAAAGCTCCTGCTCTGTTTTTTCTCTGAAATGCTGTACGTTTCATAAATCTGCAATATCCTCTGTCCCCACCTCACTGGCTGAAATGGGCTGTAGGTTGTGTAGGGCGCATCAGACGCCTCCTTTCTGTTGAGGGTTCATTTTGTCTGGAAGCAAAAGGTGTTCCTGGCCCAGTGTGAAGATGACTATGCAGAATCCAACCAACCACCCGTTTCTCTTCATAATCTTAATTTATTGCTTTTAGCTTGGGAAATGGCAATGAGATTTTATAGATTTTGTTTTGAACTTGGAAATTTCCCTGGTTGCAATAGGACTAGCAGGTCAGGGGCTGGAGGACTTTTCAGTACTGAAATAAAAAAGCAAAAGTATACTTGGCAATTCTGCTCCGTTTGCTTCATGCATCTTAGGGGTTTTTTTTCCACTTTTTATGTATATTTGTGTAATTGATCTTTCTAGAGCTGTATCTCCAAAATTATTTCTGTTGGTGTAAATATGCAGTAGCATTTTAGGTTTCCACATATTTTATTTTAACGGGAAATGCTTTGTGTTCTAAGCCATGGGCCATTCAGAATAAGTAAACAAATGTCGGTTCCTTTGTACTCCAGTTCTGATTCTCTCCGTTCTCCTTCGATATTTATTAGCAGTCCTCTCTCGCTGGTCATGAAATTTTAGGAAGCTTGCATTGGGAACACTTATCTGGGAGCGTTCGTGTTATTTTGTGGCCAGAAGTGTTATGGCAGAAGGGAGGAAAAATGGTGCTTCAGCAAAACTCAGCGTTTCTGCTCTTCTGGGGTTTTCAGTTGTTTCCAGTCTGGGCAATGGTTTTGCTAATTTTTACGTGATTTTAATAGATATATGAAGGAGCCCTTGGTTATGTAGTTCTCAAGTATTGTCCCCAAAGTGCATTTGCTAGTTTTTATTGTGTGTTCGGTGGCTAACTGTTTGAAGTATTACCTCTTAACCTTATTTGTCAAATTTTTTTGTGTTTTTGCATTTTGTTTTATATATATAAATATATATATA